>NW_024412412.1:36419492-36444249 GCF_014898765.1 Herpailurus yagouaroundi | reverse complement strand
ATCTTCATAAGGTCCCAGTAATTCACTTTTGCTTTTAATTCCCTTGCCTTTGGGGATGTGTCGAGTAAGAGATTGCTACGGCTGAGGTCAGAGAGGTTTTTTTCCTGCTTTCTCCTCTAAGGTTTTGATGGTTTCCTGTCTCACATTCAGGTCCTTTATCCATTTTGAGTTTATTTTTGTGAATGGTGTGAGAAAGTGGTCTAGTTTCAACCTTCTGCATGTTTCTGTCCAGTTCTCCCAGCACCATTTGTTAAAGAGACTGTCTTTTTTCCATTGGATGTTCTTTCCTGCTTTGTCAAAGATGAGTTGGCCATACGTTTGTGGGTCTAGTTCTGGGGTTTCTATTCTATTCCATTGGTCTATGTGTCTGTTTTTGTGCCATATTCTCTATCTTTAGAATCCTTACATTGTACCAGTAAGATGATTTAACTCCTCAGTCTAGGCTTTCCATTGCTGTTCAGTCTAGAGAATTCATCCCCATACAGCTGGAATGTCTTTTTTTGTGGATATAGTTTTCCTGCTTTTTCTAAAAATGTACTGATTCTTAATTTCCAGGTCATAAACCATAGGCTTAATGAAAGGGACATGTTCAGTGTTAGAAAACTACTGCAGATCCCACGAAGGCCCCTATACATCCCCTCTGGTTCACTTGAAGGCACTGTTCTTTTTTTATCTGAAAAGGACCTTTGATTATACTGTCCTCTGAATTCCCACAAGGTCATCAGCTCAGACAAATATACTGGCAGTTAGTGCCCCACAAATTGGGATGGTCTTCTTCCAGATTCAAGCTTATCAGGATCCTCTTCCTGCTCTTAAGTTCAACCAAAGGTCTTTACAGCAGAATTTCTAATTCCCCAGCTACTCTTAACATCTTCTTTCAAACGAAGTTGAAGAGCTCCCTGGCATGTGAGCCACTGCACAGGCCCAGCAAAGAACAGCCTTCTTTTCATAAGCCTTCACAGCTGCCTTGAGCAAGTAATCTAGAAACACCTGGAGCTGCTGAATCTTGTACTTACAAAAGGAGAGTGGTCGAGTACCAGGGGATACAGGAAGGAAAGCAGCAAGAGAGGAAGGAGAGGAAGAAGAGAGACACAGAGATAGAGAGCCCACATCAGTTTTTGAAATGACCTGGAAATTTAGGTCTATGTCCTCTCCATCAAACTCTCTCTGGGAGTTTCCCAAATAACTGTGACAATAAGTAGGTGAATACATTTGGGCTGTTCAGTCCACAACCTCTCTGGCCAGGCTAACTCCAGATGCCTCCTGTGCACCATGGCCCCCTGTCAGCAGGAGCCCTCACTTCCTGGTGTCACTTATCCCTGCTTTTTGCCCTGATATTTGGAATTTGGCCAGAATCAGGCTTATTGGTACTTTGAGGGTCACTTAGATTCTGGTATGTTTAGATTCAACAACAAAAATAGCTCATCCTTCCCTGAAGAAAGCTTCTCCCCTTGTTATCCCTGCAGTCATTGTGGGTGGCACCATCATGTGGTGTGGAAGAAAGAGAACAGAATTGAGGCTCACATCAGAAATCTGGGTCCCTTATAGGATATGTTTGCTATAAGGACTTAAGCAAGTTCTTCAGCCTCTTGAAGGCATAGTGTATGTCCTATAAAATGGCATATTCACAATATTTAACCACAAAGTGTTGTTTTAGGAATCAAATGAAACAATCTGTAAATAAACTACACATTGCAATACAGTTGCTATACAAGTCAGAGGTCAAAGGATGTGGTCTTTATGTCAAATCCAATCCTCTCCATGCTTTGCTTTTAAACCATTTGAATGTCTTTAAACAGAAGTATACTCTCCAGATTCCCACAGACCCCGCTTCTCCATATTATCTCATACCCAGACTACTTCACCCATTTTTATCTGGAAAGTTTGAATATGAGATGCCTTGCACAGAATTTCAAAGGTAAGCAGCATGTAGCAATGTAGAACAGTTATCCAAGCCTCCATGCTGACCTGCAGTCTTCTAGATCCAGAAATGTGACTTTGCAAGTACATCAAGAAAGAATCTTGGGAAGAGTTAAGATGACAGAGCACCTGAGCTTGCCTCACCCCTGAAATGCAGCCAGATCAGCACCAAAGCATTGTGAACACCTAGGAAATTGATCTGGGGATTAACACAACAATCTGCATAACTTGAGCCATGTAACTCGACAGATGTACAGTGTACAGGTGAACTGGGGAATAGAAAAGCTGTGGAAGGTAGGGAGCCATTTTACAGAGAGGACAAAGAGAAGGAGTGTGGCACATCAGAATTGTGCAAGAAAAGAACTCCCTCAAAAGTAGCTGGAGAGAGAGAAAGAAAGAGTGAAAAAAAACACTTGCAGGGATCTGAATAAGAAATCTGTTTCCCAAAACCATTAATGGGGAGAAAAGAGATGCTGCCAATACCACCAGGATTCTATAAGATGTGGAGTGCAGAATCTGAAGTTTTGGAGCTCAGTGCCTGACAGTGCTTTGGTAGGGAAGTAGGGTGAATCCCCGGGAGCAGGGAGTGGGGTCTAAGGGGTCAATGTGCCACACAGGGAGAAGTGGTATCCCAGGGAGAGCATTTGGTAGAGGTCGTGCAGTCTCCCCATGGGCAAAGGTCCCAGCGGACTTCAGAAAACAGACATGTTTTCTAGTATTGGGACAAAGATGTCAGAGTGCAGTGGAACTTGGCACTGGCTGGGCGATGTGATTTTCCATAATCTCTGAAACTTTGACACTGCACAATCCTATGAACATTTTCTGGGCCAAGCCAGCATCTGGCCATTGGTTAATAAGACCCTCCCCCAGTGAGTTGGCTTGGGTCCAAGCTGTAGTGGTCTCTGAAATATGGGGTTTTGAAACACAACCCCATCTGATACAAAACTCTGGAGAGAGGTGCTGCCTAACAGGCAGACACCCTGGACATGGGCAGGGTAGAAGTAGGGAGTGGATGGAGGCCTAAGACAAAAGAGGGGTGCATGATCATAGGTTGGTGAGAGCAGGAAGTTCCTGTGCCAGAGGGCCTGGGTAATGCCATGTCCACTTTTCCCACACCACACTGATCCACCCCAGTAAGCTAAGCAGCACTGCCTAGTGGAGAATGGAACAATTACACCAAGCCCCGCCCAACTGTGCTCTCCATAATTAAGGGATCTATCCACCAAGAAGATCTAACAATTGTAAATATTTATGCCTCAGTGTGAAACACCTAAATATATAAATTAGTTAATCACAAACATAAAGAAATATATTGATAATAATACCATAATATTAGGGAAATTCAACACCCCACTTACAACAATGGACACATCATCTAAGCAGAAAATCAACAAGGAAACAATGGCTTTGAATGACAGACTAGACCTGATGGACTTAACAAACATATTCAGATATGTTTCATCCTAAAGCAGCAGAATACACATTCTTCTTGAGTGCACATGGAACATTCTCCAGAATTGATTATATATTGGGTCACAAATCAGTCTGCAGCAAGTACAAAAAGACCAAGATCACACCTTGCATATTTTCTTTTTTTTTTTTTAATTTTTTTTCAACGTTTATTTATTTTTGGGACAGAGAGAGACAGAGCATGAACGGGGGAGGGGCAGAGAGAGAGGGAGACACAGAATCGGAAACAGGCTCCGGGCTCTGAGCCATGAGCCCAGAGCCCAACGCGGGGCTCAAACTCACGGACCGCGAGATCATGACCTGGCTGAAGTCGGACGCTTAACCGACTGCGCCACCCAGGCGCCCCTACACCTTGCATATTTTCAAAACACAACACTATGAAAGTCAAAATCAACCACAAGAAAAAATTTGGAAAGGCCATGAATACTTAGAGATTAAAGAACATCCTACTGAGGAATAAGTGTGTTAACCCAGAAATTAAAGAGGAAATTAAAAAGTACATGGAAGCCAATGAACACAAAAACACAACAGCCCAAAACTTCTGAGATGCAGCAAAGGTGGTCATAAGTGGGAAGTATATGGCAATCCAGGCCTTTCTAAAGACAGAAGAAAGACCTCAAATAGACAACTAACTTACACCTAAAAAAACTGGAAAAAGAACAGCAAATAAGGCACAAAGCCACAAAAGAAGGGAAACAATAAAGATTAGAGCAGAAATCAATGATATTGAAATAAAAAAAAAACTGTAGAATAGATCAATGAAACCAGGAGCTGATTCTTTGAAAGAATTAACAGAATTGATAAACTCCTAGCCAGATTGATCAAAAAGAAAAAGGAAAGAATCCAAATAAGAGAATATTATAAGCCATTATATGCCAGTGAATTGGGCAATCTTGAAGAAATAGACACATTTCTAGAAGCATATAAACTGCCAAGACTGAAACAGGAAGAAATAGAAAATTTGAACGACCCATAACCAGTAAAGAAATTGAATTAGGAGTCAAAAATCTCCAAACAAAGAGTCTAGGGCTGGAGCGATTTTCAGGGGAATTCTACCAAACATTTAAAGAATAATTAATACCTATTATTTTGAAGCTGTTCCAAAAAATAGAAATGGAAGGAAAACTTCCAAACTCATTCTATGAGGCCAGCATTACCTTGATTCCAAAACCAGACAAAGACTCCACTAAAAAGGAGAACTACAGACCAATTCCCCTGATGAACATGGATGCAGAAATTCTCAACAAGATACTAGCAAACTGGATCCAACAATACATTAAAAGAATTATTCACCATGATCAAGTGGGATTTATTCCTGGGATGCAGGGCTGGTTCAACATCTGCAAATCAATCAATGTGATACATGACATTCATAAAAGAAAGTATAAGAATCACATGATCCTCTCAATAGATGCAGAAAAGGCATTTGACAAAATACAGTATCCTGTCTTGATAAAAACCCTCAAGAAAATAAGGTTAGAAGGATCATACCTCAAAATCATAAATGCCATATACAAAAGACCCACCGCTAATATCATCCTCAATGGGGAAAAACTAAGAGCTTTCCCCCTAAGGTCAGGAACACGACAAGGATGTCCACTCCCACCACTGTTATCCAACATAGTGTTGGAAGTCCTAACATCAGCAATCAGACAACACAAAGAAATCAAAGGCATCCAAATCAGCCAGGAGGAGGTCAAACTTTCGGTCTTCACAGATGACTTGATACTGTATGTGAAAAACCCAAAAGACTCCACCAAAAAAATGCTAGAACTAATCCATAAATTCAGCAAAATCACAGGATATAAAATCAATGCACAGAAATTGGTTGCATTTCTATGACACTGGCACTAAAATAGATATATCAATGGTACATGCTAGAAAGCCCAGAAATACAATTTAGCATACATATGTATTTACTACCAAATAATGGTGACACTTCCAACCAGTAGGGAGATGATGGATTTATTTCATAGATGAAGTTAGGGTTATTTGTTAATTGTTTGTAAAAACACAGTTGCTTTACATTATACTCTTCACACTATAAACCAATATAAACTCCAAATGGATAAGAACACTAAAATTTTTTATTAAAAAATTAAAGATTTAGGAGAAAATATAAGTCAATATTTACCTATTCTCATGCAGAAAAGTCATTCCTAAGCATAAAAGTAATGGAAAAAATATAAAGAACAAAAGTGTAAGTTTGATTACATAAAAATTTAAATATGTTTAAAGATCCAAAGATACTACAGACAAAATTAAGAGGAAACAACAAACTAAAAAGAAAAAAAAGAAGGAAGGAAGGAAGGAAGGAAGGAAGGAAGGAAGGGAGGTAAAAAAGAAGGAAAGAAAGAAGGAAAGAGAGAAAAGGAGAAAGGGAAAAAAGGAAAAAGAAAGAAAAAGAAAGCAAGCATCCAGGGACTGAGATACAGTAATTAACAAAATACATAAGATGCTACCTTCATAGAGCTTTCAACCTAGTAAGCAAGACAGACCTTAAAATCAGGACCACTCTTGAATGAATCTGAAGTTAGATGAGGCTTTCAAGGAGGGTCTCTCTGAAAAGCATTATTGACACCAAAATCTATAACATGACTAGGAGTGAGTGAGATTGACAGTAGGAAGATGAAGGATTCAGGTGAGGGAGAGACCTCTGTGTTAGGTGTCATAAGAAGCAAGGACAAAGTGTCTAGAGCACACTGTGGAGACAGGAACTTGCAAGAGGAATAACTGAACAGGTGAGCAATGATATGTAGGCTGACCTAAGAAGTTTGTATTTTTAATTGTACTTACAGACTCAGTCTTTGAATAGTTCTTAACAGTCAGTAAGACAATCACTAGTACTCCAATAGGCAAAGGGGCAAAGTGGGCAATTTACAAAAAAAAAGGAAATATAAATGAGCCTATAGAGACAGAAAGTAGTTAAGTGGTTAACTAGAGCTGAGGGAACAGGAAGTTACCACAAATGGGCACAAGGGATGTTTTGGGGTGATGGAAATATTCTCTAATTGGATTGTTGTGATGATTGCACAACGTCATACATTTAATGAGAATTCATTCATTTGAACATTTGAAATTTGTGCATTTTATCGTATGTAAATTATACCTCAGTAAAGCTATTTAAAAAAATATTTTTCAACTTCTCTAGTAACCAAAAAATTTAAATTAAAACATAATGTCATTTTTATCTTTCAAATTTACAAAGAATTTAAGGAATAACATTCCAGTGTCAATAAAATGTTGGGAAATGGGCATTCATACAAAATTCTGGAAAATATGGCAATAAGTATCAAAGCCTGGTTACTTTGTCACATATCTTGGAATTTAATATAAGGAAATAAAATAGCAAGTGTGTAAAAATTTTTTGTATCAGGATTTTTATAACACAATTATTTATAAAGATGAAATATATAGAAAAAGTTGAGCAGTAGTCAACTGTTTATGCAATAATATAATTCTATCTATTTAAGATTATGCTGTAGAAGAATGCATAATTACATAAAGTGGTGATAAGTAAAGTTAAAAAGTTGTGAAACAGGATAGTACAACCCCAACTTTGGGAAATAATATATGCTTACACTGAAACAGATTTGAAGGACAGGCATCTGCATCAGTCATCTCTTACCACGAAATGCTATTTAACAAACCACCCCAAAGCATATGGTAGCAAGAATTTTTTGTGCATTTTTTTGTGCATTGCTAGGGTATTTTGTCTTCAGAATTCAAGGCAATGAGACTGCCAGGAAGGCTCAGGCGCCTGTGTTATCTGGGTTATTTCTTCTCATGGCCGATGCATGACAATGAGGCAAGCCCACCTGCATGAGCACATCCCAAGTCTTTGCTTCCATCACTTCTGTTTACCTACCACTGACCAAAGCAAGGCCAAAAGCAAAAACCAACTGAAAGGGTAGAGGGTACCACTTGCCTATAGGGGAAGACACTGCAAGCCACAAAGGAGAGGAAGAATTGGGCGTAATAATACATTCTACACAATATCAAAAGTTTAAATGTGATCATTTCATAGTGGTAGGAATGTACATATGTTGTATTATTCAGCTTTTTGTAGGTTGTTTTCCTGCTCATGTTACCTGTATCTGTAGACCAGCAGCAGTTCTGCTTCACATGTCTTTTACATTCAATAAAGAAACGTCTCCTATCTGAGACAAGCAGTGGGAAAAAAACAACGGTGGAAGCCAGAATTGTTCTTAAAGTTTCTGCTGGGAGCTTTTGTGTCACTTCCTGTCACGTTTCATTGGTCTAAAAAGATCACGTAGTCAAGCCTGGCACTAACAGCAGAGGAAAGGATCATTCACCTTCCATAGGAAGAGGACTACAATTCACATGGCAATGGATGAGGGTGAAAGGCAGTGAATATTGAAAGCAGTAGTGCAATCTACCGTATTATTAGCATTTCCAGCTTTTCTATAGTGGCCATTGAATGCCTTTATTTTTATTTATTTAATAATTTATGTATATATTTTTGCTTGAAGCTGGATATGAACAAAAAAATTACCTTTATTCCTTTTTATTTTCTTACCTTTCTTGCGTTTTCTTAATCAGACATGCATTTGCCCATCATCTGTTTGCTTTAGAAGGCAAACAGCAGCCTCTGTCTTCTTCCCTGTTTGTCTACTGTCAACCAGAACCAAACACTTTCAATACTTACAGCTGACTTGTTCAATATTCATTTCCATTCCTCGAAATTATATGCCTGTTTAGCTACTTCTTGAATTTTATCAATTTTAGGTCTCTCCCCTGACCTTCGATATGAAAGTTGACATGTGAGCTCACTTTTATGCCCTCCATCCCACCACTTACATTTGTTCCCATCCAGCCTCCACACCCTCATAATGGAGATAATACTTGTAATTCTGGTTGGTGTATTCACCAAGGCCCATTACTACCACCACTGTGTAGATGCTGTGCATGGCTAAGCCTTAGGGCTCACTGTGATTACTTTTCCTTCTCAGCACAGTTCTCTGTTTTGGCTTGGTTTTGTTTTATTTTCTTTTATTTTTTCATTAGTTCTTTGTATATGCTTATCACATTTCAACCTCAAGCTCTGTGCCCATTATCTAAATCTCCTCTTACTATATTTGGCCCCATGAAGTACTCGAGCAGTTTCATTTTCTTAGAGAAATCTTTTTCTGGGTCTTCTGAGCTACTCTGGTCTAGAGTACTTGTACTCGAGGTAGCCTGGGGTTCTACTTCACCATCCTCCTAAGATTCCCTTTGCCTATCTCCTGCACACAGACACCTGTTTCTGGTAACTCATGTCTTTCTCTCCCTTGGTTAACAGTCTCATTTTGGTGAATCATAGCATCCAATAGCTTCCCAAAAAAAGGTGCACTGGAAACAAATATCTTGAAATACTTCACATCTCAAAATGTCTTTATTCTACCCATATACATAATTGATCATTTGAATGGATATGGCATTCCAAGTTGTAAATCACTGTTCAAAATAGTTCTAACTTCTGGTGTTACTCCTGAGTAGTCAACGTTAGTCTGATCACTTATCCTTTATATATTATCTACATTTTATCCTCCCTGGAAACTTCTAGAATCTTTTAGTCCCAGTGTTCTAAAATTTTTCAAAGGTGTGCCATTGTGTGGGTTTGTTACAATTCATTATTTGAGTATACATTTACTTTTTCAATCTGGAAACTCATGTCTTTCAAATATAAGAAATTTCCTTAAATTATTACCTTCATGATTTTTATCGTTTCTATTTCCTCTGTTCACTCTTTCCGGAACCATCTTTCAGAAATTGAATAATGTCATAACTTTTGAACAATAGTTCTTTTTCAGCAAAGGTCTTTGAAGTTTCTGTATTATTCACTCCTGGGTTCCATATTTTTTACTATTGGCTGTACTTTCTCTGAAAATTCTTTAACTTTTTCTCCCAACCAGTCTATTGAGTTTTTATTTTCTGCCATCACAGTGCTAATTTCTAAACAATCTTGTTCTCTGAATGTTTCATTTTAAAATATCATGTTCTGTTTCAGGATTGCAATATATTCTCTTATCTATCTAAAGGTTTTACTGATGTTTTCATTTTGTGTTTTTGCTCTCTGTGTACTTTCTGTTCCATAAAGTTGCCTTTTTCTATTTCTTTATTCTGGTGTCTATTTTTCCCATGGAGATTTTTGTCAGATCTCTGATTCTCCTTAGTTGTATGATAATCTTTAAGACTGGGAGTCTAAAAGCACTGAGTGTATGGATGGGTTTTGTTGACTGGCCCTGTCACACTAGGGTAATCTGGCTGGCCTGATTCACTGGGAAACTCCCAATTCAGTAACTTTATACCATTCCTCTTGTGCTGATTGGGTCCTTAGAGAAGGCTTTCCTAGCCTCTTACTTGAAAGATAAAGTTACAGCTGCCAGAGCACTAGAACCAACAGGGGAAGCAGGCTAAGAGTGGGGGACTCGCTTGATCCCCCTGTTTTTGATGGTGTCCAGACCGTCAGTTGTGTTTGGGATTCCAAATTCAGAAATCTTCTATTTTATCTTCTAGGAAATAAACCTTTGTCTTCTACAGAGATGGGTGCGTTACCTAGCTGGACAGAGTAAGGAAAGGGATTTGGGGATCTAAATTCTTATAAAGAGACTTTAAACCAATCCTCCTGATAGTAGGCCTTCTGTTACCCTTTCCTTGTCCTAGGCATGCCTGATACAGCCAATTCTTAAGCTGTTTTAGGATTTGTAAACATAGATATTGTTGCTTCTCCATTTTCCTCACTGCTTTCATAGGATTCTGTGTCCTGGAAGCTGCTAATTCACTCTTATCCATATAGTCTCCACCTTCAAAGTTGTGTTGCTATTATCTCCTCACCTCACTTCACTTTCCTTTCGGGTTGATGCCTTTATGAAAAATCCTTTTACTATTGGTTTAATAGTTTCAGAAGGAAGCAAAATTAGATGTGTGCATTTAATTTTCCATTGTTATCCTGTAGTTATTGTTTCTACAATGACAAGAAAATGACTTATAAGAAAGTTTAGTTGGTGATCCCAAGAGTAGGACAAGGAGAGGTGATAAAATTGAACATTTAATAGAATTAGGTTAAGATAGCCTCATAAATCCAACTACTCCCTGGGGTAGGTGGTTCAGCCAACAGGATTCTAATATTCAAAGTCAATGCCTTCCCTGGACAGGAATTAGATAGGTACTACCAGTGCTGTGCTCTAGGAGCCTTCTGTTCCTATACTTGCAATTTCTACCAGCTCTTTTTGATTAACATCTTCCTTTAAACATGTAATATTTTTAGTCAAGTAATAGACAAGTCTGACTGACCTGGGAGGCTTTTTGTACAACATTATTAAAACCTTTCATGAATTGATGCTATGTGTAACACATAGAGGACAAACTGATTTCTCATATTTTTTAGTAGACACTTCGTTATATAGGTAACTGAAACACCATCTTCCCTACCCTTTAACCACATGTATTGTTAAATATAAATCCAAAATTCTAATCCAGAAGATTTTAAAGTTAAGCCACATGCCTGAAGAGTTGTAGTCCCTATAGATTATACTCCCTCTAGGAGAAGGGAAAATTCTCTGAGCATAAAATATTACAAATATCATACATAAATTCAAATAACTCAATATTCGTTGATCCACTTAATGAAGAGCTACTGAGAAGTCACTATATGAAAAGTACTGTCCTAGTCTGACAATAATAGACAGCAAAGAACAAGCATGAATAAGAATAGAATATAATCTCTGACATCAAGGATATTATAATATAGATGTTGAAATAGAGCAATATTGTAATATCTACTGCTGAAATATCTAAAAAGTATAAGCAGATGTGAATAAACCAAAAGAATGCAGGAAAAGGGAACAGAGGAATAAAAGATAGAGGAAACAAACAAAAAAAATAGTAATAAAAAGACAGGCTTAAGTCTAAATATAGCAATAGTTACTTTAAGTGTAAATGGTCTAAACCCATAAATTAAAATTAAATTAATGGCCTAAGCCCATAAATTGTCAGAATATATTTAAAATATGTCTTGAAGCACCAGGGTGGCTCAGTCAGTTAAGCTTTGGACTTCAGCTCAAGTCATGATCTCACAGTTTGTGGGTTTGAGCCCCACTTTGGGCTCTATGCTGACAGCTCAGAGCCTGGAGCCTGCTTCAGATTCTGTATCTCACTCTCTGCTCCTCTCCCACTTGCACTCTTTCTCTGTCTCTCTCTTTCAAAAATAAATAAACACTAAAAAAATAAAATATGTCAACTATATGCTATCAATAAGGAACTTATTTCAAATTTTAACACTTAAGAAAGTCAAACAATGGGAAAGGGTAAACCATAACAGTATTAATAAAAAAGTTGGAGTGGCTGTTTTAACATCAAAGTAGACTTCAAAAAAGAGAAAATTACAAGAAATGAAGACAGTACATAATGATAAAGGACGAATTCACCAAAGGGAGCAAAAGGAGATAATCTTGAGCATGCATGCACCTAACAACAGAGTTGCAAAATACTTGAGGCTGGAGCACCTGGGTGGCTCAGTCAGTTAAGTGCTCGACTCTTTGATTTCAGATCAGGTCATGATCTCATGGTTTATGAGTTTGAACCCCACATTGGGCTCTACACTGACAGCTGCAGGCTTGTTTGGGATTCTCTCTCTCTCTATCCCTCTGTTCTTCCCCCACTTGTGCCCTCTCATTCTCTCTCAAAATAAATAAGTAAATGTAAAAATAAAATACCTGAAGAAAAAACTGAAAGACCTAAAAGAAAAAATATATACAAATTCAGTTATAGAAGGAGCCTTTAATAGTCCTCTCATTGATTGATAGAACCACTACACAGAAAATCAGCAAGGATATAGAGGAACTAAACATACTGTGAACCAATTGAATCTAATAGACATTTATAGAGCATTAAACCCCACAACAGTAGAAAACACATTCTTTTCTAATGTGCATGGAAATTTCATCAAGATGGCCTATATCCTATATCATAAAGCAAACCATAACAAATTTAAATAATTAAAATCATACAAAGTTAAATATCTGACCATAATAAAATTAAATTGAAAATAAATAGCAGAAAGATATAAGGAAATTACCAGTCACTTGGAAGATTCACAGTATTTCTAAATAACCGAGAAATTAAAGAAAAAGTCTCAAAAATATTAGAATATAGTTTTAATTGAACTCTAATATATAAAAATATAATCTATCCAAATGTGCAGGATGCAGCTAAAGCAGTGCTCAGAGATTATTTTCTAACATTAAGCAATTATGTTAGAAAAGAAGAAAGGTGTCAAATCAATAAGTTCAGCTTCTATTTCAAGAAGAAAAAAAGCAAAACACTCCCTAATCGTCCAGGAAGAAAGAAATAGTGAAGATAATATCAGAAAACAATACAACTGGAAAAAAAATGACAGAGAAAATATAAGTGAAAAAAAAACTTATGATAAGTCTCTAGCAAGACGGAATGAAAAAGGCAGGACATATACTGCTAACATCAAACTCCACAGACATTAAAAGGATGGTAAGGAAATTCCATGCACAACTCTATAGACATCAAATTATCAACTTGAATGAAATGGGCTAATTTCTCAAAAACCACAAATCACCGGGGCACCTGGGTGGCTCAGTCGGTTGAGCGGCCGACTTCACCTCAGGTCATGATCTCACGGTCCGTGAGTTCAAGCTCTGCGTCGGGCTCTGTGCTGACAGCTCAGAGCCTGAAGCCTGTTTCAGATTCTGTGTCTCCCTCTCTCTGACCCTCCCCCGTTCATGCTCTGTCTCTCTCTGTCCCAAAAATAAATAAACGCTAAAAAAATAAAAAAAAAAAAACACAACCACCAAAATTCACCCAACTTGAGATAAAAAATCTGAATAGTCTTATGACTAGAGGAGAAATTAAATCCATAGTTCACAAACCTTCTGAAATAGAAAACTCCTCAGCCTAGAAGTTAATTTCTACCAAACATTCAGGATTCTATATAATTTCTTTCAGAAAATAATCAGGTCACCATTTTCTCAGGTCAGCATTATTTTGTTATCAAAATCAGAAATACTACAAAAAAGAAAATTATAGGTCAATATCCTTCATGAACATAGACACAAAGTCAAAATATTACAAATCAAATCTATCAGTATATAAAAAGAATAATATATAATAACCTAAGTGGGGTCTATTCCAGAAATGCAAGGCTGGTTCAATATTTTAAAAATCAATGTAATCCACTGTATGCACCTTCTAAAGAAAACAAACTATATGATCATATCAATTGATGAATAAAAAGCATTTGAAAAATTTAACATGTATTCATCATAAAAATTTTCAACCCACCAGAGACAGAAGTGACCTTCCTTAACATGATTAAAGGCATCTTTAAAAAACCTACTATATGTGCCTGGGAGGCTCAGTTGGTTAATCATCTGCCTCTTGATTTTGGCTCTGGTCATGATGTCACACTTCATGGGATCTAGCCCCACTTTGGGCTCTGTGCTGACAGTGGGAGCCTGCTTGGGATTCTCTCCCTCCCTCTCTCTTTGCCCCTTGTGCATACTCTCTCTTTCTCTCTCTCTCAAAATAAATAAATAAACTTAAAAAACCCCACAACAAGAATAATGTTTAATAATAAAGGATTTAATGTTTCTTTTACAACCAGGAATAGGGAAGTGATGCCTACTTTTACCACTCTTATTCAGTATTGAACTAGTAGTCTTAGTAATTGTAATAAGATAAGAAAAGTCAATTTAAGGCATAAAGATTGGGAATAAGGAAATAAAACTGTAGCTATTTGCAGAAAACATGATTGTGTAGAAAACCGCAAGAAATCTACAAAAAAAAATAATAATAATAACAATCTCTCCTAGAGCGAATATTAGAGCTTAGCAAGCTTACAGAATACAAAATCAACACACACAAAATTTATTTTATTTTATATACTATATAATATTTTATATACTATATAATACTATTTATATACATACATAATTTGAAAAAAAAATCCATTTAGGGTAACTCCAGAAATTTAAATACTTTTATATAAATTTAACATAATATATATGGGATCACAAAATCTATATGCTGAAAGCTATAAGTCCTGATGAAATAAATTAGAGACAACCTAAATAAATAGACATATTCTGTCCATGGATTGGAAGACTCAGCATACTAAAACTGCTGATTCTCCCTCAAACTGATTCACAGGTTTAATGTAATTCTATTAAAATCCTCACAGTGTTTTGTAGATATTTTCTATAATAGATAAGTTTATTCTAAAATTTATGTAAAAATCCAAGGAACTGGAATAAATAAAACAGTTCTGAAAGAAAAGAATAAAAGAGAAATCAAGCTACACAATTCTATGACTTACTATATAGTCACAAAAATCAAGTCAATGTGGTATTGATGAAGGGATACCTACATAGATCAATGGAACAGAATAGAAAGTCCAGAAATAAAACCACACAAATATGAACAATTGATATTTTATGAGGGCACAAAAGCTATTAAATAGAGAAAGAACACTCTTTTCAACAATGCTGTTAAAATAATTATTCTCCTTCTGAAAAATAATAATGGCAAAAAAAATTTCAACCTAAATATCCCAGCATATGAAAAAATAACTCAAATTAGATCATAAATCCATATCTAAAAAATCAGATTATAAATATTTTAGTGGAAAACATAGGAGAAAATATTTTTGACCTTGGACTTGCCAAAGTTCTTAGACATGACATTAGAAGCACGATCTATAAAAGAAAAGTAGTACATTTTACCACATCAAAACTAAATCTCTTAAAAAGACAATATTAAAAGAACAAAAAGACAAGCTACAGGCTGGGAGAAAATATTTGCAAATCACATATCCAACAAAGTACTTGATCCAAAATATAGAAAGAACTCTCAAAACTCAAGAGTAAGAAAGAAAAACCCCAATTAAAAAATGGGCAAAAGACTTAACAGATACTTAACAAAACAGATGGCAAATAAGCACATGAAGAATTGTTCAGCATCATTAGCCATTAGGGAAATGCAAATTAAAGGCACAATGAGATAACACTGTACAGTTGTTTGAATGATTAAAATTAAAAACACTGACAATGCCAAGTGCTTACTCAAGTTTCTTATAAAGTTAAACATATACCTCCATCTGACCCAGTAATCCCACTCCTGGGCATTTACCCTAGAGATGTAAAAACATAGATTTACACAAAAATCTATACATGAATGCTTACAAAAGCCCTATTCAAAATTACTAAAAACTGGAACCAACCCATTGTCCTTCAGTGGATGAATGGATAAATGAATCATGGTACAGATGTACACAATGGAGCGGTACTTAAAAATAAGAAAGAGCAAGCTATTGATACACAGAATATTTTGGATGGATCTCAAAGGCATTATGCTGAGTGAAAGAAACTAGTCTGCAGAATGCTGTATGATTTCATTCATGTGACCCAATCAGAAAGATGAAACTGTGGTCATGGAGAGTAAATCAGAGATGGCGGAGGTGTGACTAGAAAGGGAAAGCCCAAGGAAGTTTTGGGGGCTGATCGAACTCTTCTGTGCCCTGATTGTGGTGATGGCTACACAAATGTATCCATATGTTAAAATTTATAGAACTGTACATCCCTAAAACTTCCAATGGTACTAAAACTAAATGACAACCAGCACTAGTGTGACTGGGAAGGGGGCATTACTAAATTCTCCTGGTCAGACATGGATGTAGCTAAGAAGACTCTGACTTTTCTGAATGCAAGTTCAATGCAGAATCATGCTCTCTGAGTGGCCTTTAGACTCTTCATCTCCCATGTCCACAGATCTAGGTTATGCTCACTTACCAAACAATCTGGACTCCTTCTCAATACACAATTCAAAGAAAATCCTCTTCCTGATACTTGTGCTGTGTTACCTGGGCTTTCCAAGAAGCAGCACTCTAAAACAAGGCAGGGAGAGAAGGGAAGTGGAGCCCATTCATGCCTCTTCCCACCCCCACACAGGCATTCAGCTGGACCCTCTAAGGAAACAAGAGAGGGTGGGTGGCTCTTAGGGCTGTAATCAGAGAAGGAGGGGAGCAACTGACAGTCTAATCAGACTCATCTGCAAGTATGTCTGTGGCTATTTTTATCTTGTGAATAGACGGCAGGGAGTGGGCCAAGCTGGGCCTGTGGCCATGTATATTTGTGTGTATATGTGAATACATGCGTATGAGGGAAAAGAGAGCAAGAGGCTTTCCGAGAGAAACTGAGTGGGTGGCTGCCACTGACGGGGTATATGTAGACAAATACAAAACATCAAGCAAGCAATTACTGCAATCAGACGCATGGGGTGTCTGCCTGCGTCAGCAGAGCTGTCTCTGTTCCATGCCTGCTGTTAAGGAGCTAGTGTGCCCTGGGCCTGGGGGCCACTCTTTATACTCACTGGGGAATGAGACCCCTCCCGCCGCAGTGGGAATGCAGCACCCAGAAACACTATCTGTAGATATACTAGTTCAATAACTAAATTAAGCCACATAATGAAGCTTGATTCAAGCCTGTTTTCTGACTCAGACACTGTCTTTCTGCCCAGCCATTGACCTACTCCATTACACACCTTCCCATTACACTCCTCCCGATCTGGCAGGTAGAGAGGCCTCTGGCTTCCCCCTGCTCCCTGTCAGTAGTAAGAGCTCTGGGACAAGGAGTTTATTCAGCATAACCTGGGCAATCAGCAAGTCAGGGAGCAGCAAAAACCCTGTATCCTGTGGTCAGTGTCCCTGGTCAGTAAGGGATGCAGGGGAGACCATGATCCAGCTTGCACCAAAGGGCCCTTTAGTCAGTTCCAGTAGTTCTTAACCTGGGAACATTGCAACTACTGAAGCGTTGTTTAAAAATATATAGACTCAAAGTCTCAGACTTTCTGGGATTGGAGCCCAGGAATCTGCATCTCCAGTATCCTATTCTGATGTGCACCTAAGCTTGGAAACCAACAATCTACTAAGGAGGGATATAGATGAAGGATACAGGAGAGTGGAATACCAGGTCTACTTATGTCATTGACTATATGGACAGCTCTAACCCTGCTTGTCTCAGTGTTCTCATCTGTTAGATGGGGATATTAACACTAGTCTAACATAACATGGGAGTCCAGGGGTGCTTTTGAAGGTGTCCTGTGGCTATAAATGAAGGTTAACACTTTACCTGTGTAGAGTATTGCTGGAATATACCACTGGCTCCAACAGTGGGCACTTTCAAACAAAAAGAAGTACAGCTGTTCTCCAACCAAGTAGAGGAAATACGCTGATGAAGAGCTACCATTCTTGATACCTAAGATAACCTTAGGAGACAAAGGTCCCATAAGAAGAACTATGTGGTTCTGTGAGAGGGGAACAGAGTCTGGAAGTGTAATGTCTCAGGTGGGGATGGGACAGTGGCAGTTACCCTGCACAGAACTGGACTCAGGCCTGTCTAAGCTCTAAGTCCAGAGCACCTGGTAAGGGTCAATAAACATGCGTCAGCTCAATTTTCCCCAATCTGTGTCCAGGGTCTTTATTCTGCCTCTTAGAAGCTGAACCCTTCACAATGGGGCTGTCAGAAGGGTCACACAGAACCCTTGGTGGGAAGGAACCTGAGAAGGCGAATGTAAGGTATTATTATCCTCCTAAATCACATGTCCTCCAAGATGCTGGGTGCTTCCCACACTCAAAGACAAGAGGCTGCATGAGAAGTAAAACCTGGGTGCCACATAGTTATACCTATAATGGTGCAAATTACATCATCTGTAACCTTTTTCACAACAGGCTGATTTCAAACAGCTGTAATTTATGGATGTTCTTCCGAGAGGAATTAGTCAATATATTTGTTTTCCCTTTGATATATAGCCACAGGAGCGCGTCAGGCATGAGGTTTATTAAGCCTTGCCAATTTTCTGCCGCTTCTCAGCACTATAGATTTTGCTCATGGAGTGGGCTGGTTCCACCCCAACATAGAAAAAAATCATTCAGAATAGTGAAAAGCCTTCCAGCTCTCAGAGCACAGAGCACTCCAGGAGAGCAATGGCAGCCTTGGGAACGAGACTCCTGGCTCCCACAGTCGTGGCTGTGGGGGAGTGAGCAGAACATTACAGGACCGGAGAGGAGGAGAACACCACGTTCTCCCTAGTGAGTCTGTGGGCTGTGGACAAGCACAAGGCCTAAGGGGTACAGTACTCCTCCTTCCACTGTGCATGGCTTCAGCTGCAGGTGAGGCAGGTACCCCAACCTAAGCAGTCTAGAAAGTGACGGTGGCCAGCCAGAAGAGGGGTGTTCTCAGGAGGCTCCAGGTCAGGAAATGATGCAGTCAGCCCTTCCCCTACCACCCTGAAACAGGGCATAGCTTCCAGAGTTAGCCCAGGGCACCTGCAGGTCCAAAGAGAATCCCAGGGAGAGAGCCAGCCTCAGTCCCTTCACATGGTAAAAGGTATCCTGTGGACAGACACTGGTGGTTTTCAAACTTCAGTAGGCCTTGTGACTACACTGGTGTCTGTGCATATGCAGATGCTCATTTTGAGATTCAGCGGGTCTGAGTGGGACCCAAGGACTCTGCATTTTATACAAGAACCCTCCACAAATTGATCCAAATCCAATGACTTCCCCACCTTAGGTTGTCACTGGTAGGTGGACCAGGTCTTCCTATATCTAAGCTGAATGGTGTTTCTTCAGGTGAGGTACAATGAAAGACATGAATACCAGAAAAAGCATCAAAAACTGTTCTATTTCCATGTTACTAGTGTGGGACATGTGCATGGTGCATGTCCCACTGAATATCACTTACCCAATCCATAAAGATCATCAGAGTTGTCACTGACCAAGAGCCTAGGATGTGCAGATATCCAAGTTAACGGTCTTATAGGTAGGTTCCATTCAAGGACAGGGCAGAAAACTTGACCAATGGTTCTGGCATGGTCAGGAGCAAAACTAGCACATAAGGCACACTTGTCCAGCTGTGAATCCAGGGTCTTGCTTGTCATGCACGTGTGCCAGACACAAATTGCCCCAACTCTCCTTAAATAAGTATTTTTAGGCAATAATCACTGCTTTCCTTAATTTTCCTTTGCTCTCCTTTACTAGGATCTGATGGCTTTCTTCTCAGTAAGACTTTGAACGACATAGCACATTGACTATTTTGGTCTCAGAACCTCTACTTAGGTTCAAAATTCAGCTCTGTTACTATCTGGCTTTGGAAAGTTACAAACCCTCTCTCAGCCTTTGTTCCTCATCAATAAATGAAGATAATCTTTATACCACAGAATCTCTGTTGGGCTTACATGAGTTAATATGTGTAAATCTATTGAGATCCTTAAAAATGTTCCTTATTCTTTCTGTTCTTCTACATGTCACTTGGCAGTCATATGCTGTCTGACTGCTGTAGGGTGGTAATGGAAAGGACTCATCTAATTTATAATAATTTGGGTGATAAACTAGGACTGGGCCGTGGGGAACTTAAATAATTTTGAGAAGGAAAAGACCCTACACATGCATGCATGCATACACACACACACACACACACACACACACACACATACACACACACACATCTCTTTGAGTTAGCAAACTTGCACAGCTAACATGAGAGGAAATGGGTGTAGCCAGAGAGGGGCTGGTCCCCAGAAGAAGTGGGCAGATACAGCATTTGCATGCCACCAGGAATGAGAAAAAGGAAGGTCACAGAATCTATGGGCCATCAGAGAATGAGCACACGGAGCAAGATGAGCTAACTGGGAAAAGGCATATGGCTGAGAGCTGGTCTCAGGAAGGGCACACAACATGCAAACAAGAGACATTTGGCACATGCATCATCAGGGATGGGTGAGGATCAGGGATCAGTGAGGACTGAAAATAAGCCTCATAGCCACATCCAAACTGCTGCATCAAAACAACTGCATTCAAGGAGCCACATCAGAGCTTTCTATTACCCATGCGTACATACATACACATGTACAGAAACACACACACACAGACACACACAGGCATACATACACAGACACACACAGGTACACACACAGACATACACATGTTAGAGCACAACATCCTTAGGCCTGTCTGACCTTTGTGCTTTCCACAGGCACAGGTGTCTGAATAAGAAAGTGGGGTAAGTAATCCAAGTTCTGTTGATAAAATCAGGGATCAGGAAGAATCAACGGACTTTACATTTACACAGAAAACCAAAGGACTCTGTGGCTTTCAGGAGACTGTAAAACAAAAATCCATGTGTGCTTTAATCCTATGCATATTGACTCTGCCATGAAAACTGACTGCAGAGGAACCAGCTCCACAGTGCAGCACCTGGGCACCCAGGAGCAAAGGTGGTATGGACTTATGTTAATGCCTCAATGTAAAAAGCCCCTCAAGAAGACCCCAGAGACCACTGGGGGAGAGCAGGAAGGCTGGGTGACTGGAAGGAGGACTCACAACAAGCCAGACACTTATCTCTTCACAGACCTCCCTTCTCCCATTGGGTCCCTCTGACACAGGCCTAGCACCAAGGGCCTCCCTCTGTGGTTATAAAGATTGCAATGAGGTGAAAAGGGTGATGAGTATTCTAGCATCTCTCTCCTATGCTGAGATGTAACTCCAAGAGGACATGGAGCATGCATGTTTTGCTTACTGCTGTACTCCAAATGTCTCAGAAATAATAGATGTTCAATAAATATAGAAAATCATAAATGGATAGATAAATCAACAGCCAGTGTTGGAGTCAGCAAAGGCAGTTAGCCAAAGATAGTGATCAGCATACTCCATAACTGGGAAGGTTCCCATCATCTGCAGACAGTTCTGGGGCCAGATTCGGCTCTTGGCCCTACTCTCTCTTCTTGCCACCTCTCCTCTAATGCAGGGCTCGCCTGAGTCTCTCTTCTCAGATTCTTGCATTATCTTGATACAAAACAAGAAATCCACAAGATTATACATCAGATATGTCAATCTAGGACAAAACCCTGTCAAAGGGACACCATGGGAGGGGGGAATAATGCCTAAAACAATGGAAGTAAAGTCCCCAAGATCACCCTTGAAAAAATAAAGGTGATTTCCATTCCATACCCCGATTCCTTATGCTCCTCACTAGGCCCCTTCCCTCTCATGGCCTCAACTAACTGTCTTCCCACCACAGCTTCCCAGGGTGCTCCCATACCCCCTCTATCCACTTCATCCTTCTCTCACAGAATATCTGTTCTCAGAGTAAAAGCTTAGCCAACAACTGGAATTTATATCTAAAAACATCAAGACTTTTACTTCCAGCCAAGATGGAATAAAAGGAACCAGATTTACCTTCCTTCCTAAAACAAACAAAAAAAAACCTGACAAAATATATAAAACAGCAGTTCTCAGACATTGTACATCTGGTAGCACAGGACAATGCTTCCTGACAGAGGAGAAATAACAAGGTGAGCCCTATTATTGTTCTACCTTCCTGTCTAGAGAAAGTTTCCAGTCAGCAGAGCAAGAGAGAGGAATCCGGAAGGAGAAAGAGTTGAAGAGTCAGAGCTGGGGATACACGGAGACCAAGGTGTGGTGGGCAGCTTTTGAAGGTTTAGGATGATCCTAGACAATCTCCACCTCCTGGTATTGAAGCCCCTGTATAGTCACCTCCCACATCGTTGCAAAGCTAGTCTGTGTGACTAAAAGCATGCTGCAGGAGTGGTGGTAAATGAGGATGGCAGACTTTCATCTTGGACACTCATTCTCCCCACCCTACCCCTCCTCTCTCTCTCTTTCTCTCTCTCTCTCCCCTTCTCTGTCTCTCTCCCATCACTTGCTCTGGGATGTCATGGCATGTGAGAAGCCCTGAGAAAAGGACCACATAGTGAGGAACAAGGCCTCCTGCCAGCAATCATGTGAGTGAGTTCGGGAGCAAATTTTCTAGCACTTTCAGATGACCACAGCCCTGGTCAACAACCTGACTACAACCTCATGAGAAACCCTAAGTCAGAATCACTCACCTAAACTTCTCCCAATCACTAACCCATGAAAATTATGTGAGATACTTGTTTTAACAATACCATCAGGTGTCTACACAGAAAAATAAAGGGCTTGAGAAATAGTAGATATGTTTGGGCTCCTGGGTCGCTCAGTCGGTTAAGCGCCCAGCTCTTAGTTTCGGCTCAAGTCATGATCTCGCGGTTTCATGAGTTCAAGCCCCACATCGGGCTCTGTGCTGGTAGTGCAGAGTTTGCATGGGATTCTCTCTCTTTCCCTCTCTCTGCCCCTCCCCCACTGGTGCTGTTTCCATGTTTCTCAAATAAATAAATAAACTTAAAAAAATAGTAGGTATTTGTAAGTAAATATGAAATGTTTCCATCTTTATTTTTTAAATCTATCTTAAAGAAAACTGAATGCTTAAATCAAGAAAAAACAACACAATATTATGGGTTTTATGATATATGTAAAAGTAAACTTAGGACAATGACAGTACAAAGGCCAGCAGGGTAAAAATTGGAGTATACTGCTAAAGTTCATGTACTGTATAAGAAGTGGTTTAGTATTACTCAACATTAGACTATAAAACATTAAAAATGTATAGTATAGCACTAACATAATAACTAAAAAAGGGAGAATATAGTTAACAAGCCAACAAAGGAGATAAATGGCAAATACCATATGATTTCACTCATATGTGGAATTTAAGAAACCAGACAAATGAACAAACAAGGGAGAAGAAACACCCCAAAACATAGACTCTTAAACATAGAGAATAAACTGGTGGTTGCCAGACGGAGGTGTGGGGTAGAGAGGAAATAGGTGAAGGGGATTAAGAGTACACTCATCTTGATGAGCACTGAGAAATGTATAGAATTGTTGAATCACTATTTGTACACCTGAAACTAATATAACACTGTATGCTAATTATACCTCATAAAAAGAAAAAATAAATTTAAAAATTAAAATAATTAATTAAAAGAAGGCAGAAGGAAAGAGGAAAAAAGACAAGATGGGACAAATAGAAAACAAGATAGATTTTAAAATAACTGCATTAAATTTAAATGACACAAGTATCCCAATTAAAAAACAGATTACCAGATTGCATAAATAGGCAAGACGACTACAGAAATCCACTGCTGCCTACAAGAAATCCATTTTAAATATAAAAACACAAATAATTGAGAAGTAAATTTGTGAGGGTAAAAATACCATGCTAACAACATATCAGAAGAAAGCTGGAGTAGAGTGACTGTATCAATATCAGACAAAGTCAATTTCAGAGCAAATAATATGTCCAAGGATACAGAGTTAGTTCATACTGATAGAAGAGTCAGTTCATAAAGAGGATACACAATTATATTTGTGCTTCTAATAACAGAGCTTCAAAATGCATGAAGCAAAACCTGATGGAAGTGTAAGATGAAATAATAAATTCTCCATTACAGTCAAAGACTTCAACACAATGAGCTGGGTTCAGGTGGATATACATGTGGAGCGCATTGTATCCCAACTGTGAGATCAGTGGGCCTGAAGCAATGCAGAAAGAGGCTGAAAATCAACAAGAGTGTTCTGGTCCCAGGGGGAGGGTGTAGCTCAGGTTAAGGCTGGGGTAGAAGAGTCAACAGAGGACAATCCATCTTTATCCTACTTTCGGGGCCATGATGGTTTTTGACTTCTAGAAGTCTCTCAGGGGAAGGAGCACCTATAGGGAGCTGTCATTCCAGAGACTAGGTCTGTTTCTTTACTGTCAGGACCTCCTACCCCCTACCCTGTGACTTCCATTCTTTAACCCAGAGATTGAAACTCAGGGGTTTCTACAAATTTCTTAAGGTATAATTGCCATATAATAAACTGTCCATATTTAAAGTCTAAAATTTGACATACTTTTTATATACCCATAAAACCATTACCACAATCATGATAATGAATATCCATCACCTCCAAAAGTTTTCTCCTTCCCCTTCACAATCCCTTCATCCTACCCATTCTGCCCCCACTCAACTACAGTCAATCACCGATCTGTTTTCAGTCACCATAGATTAGTTTGTATTTTCTAAAATGTTATATAGGCCGGGGTGCCTGGGTGGCTCAGTCAGTTGAGCATCTGACTTCAGCTCAGGTCATGATCTCACAGTTTGTGAGTTCAAGCCCCGCATGGGGCTCTATGCTGACAGCTCAGAGCCTGGAGCTTGTTTCGGATTCTGTCTCCCTCTCTTTCTGCCCCTCCCCTGTTCACTCTCTGTCTCTCTCTGTCTCCCAAAAATAAATAAATGTAAAATAAAAAAAATTTTTTAATGTTATATAGGCCAAGACATATAGTATTTAGTCCTTTTTTTTTTTTTTTTTTTTTTTTTTTTTCTAGCTTTTACACCTCGGTATATTTTTTGAGATTCATTAATGTTGTTTTGTGTATTGACAATTCATTTTATTTTATTGCTAAGTAGTATTCCCTTAAGT
>NW_024412412.1:36313295-36419392 GCF_014898765.1 Herpailurus yagouaroundi | reverse complement strand
ATATATATATATATATATATATATATATATATATATAACATACCTGATTTATTAATTCACTTATTTATGGACATTTTAAGGTTTTTTTTTTCCAACTGGGGACTGTCACAAATAAAGTCACTGTACATGTCTTTTAAGGACACATGCTTTTATTTTTCTCAAATATATAGCAACAAGTGTGATAGCTGGGCCATATAGTTGGTCCATCTTTTAACTTTTTAAATTGTCAAAGTAATTATACCAGTTATATTTCCACCAGAAGTGAATGAGAATTCTGGTTCATCAACATCTTCATTGACTCCTGATATGGTCAGGGGTTTTTTTTTAATGTTTTGTTTTTTGTGTTTGCTTTTGTTGGTGGGGAGAGTGTTAGTTTTTAGCCACTCTAAAGGGCACATAGTGATATCTAACTGTGCTTTGAATTGGCATTTTTTAAATGACTAATGATGTTGAGCACCTTTTCATGTATTTATTTGCCATCCATATATCTTCTATTATAAAGTACTTATCAATTCTTTTGCCCACTGGATTCTTTTTTTTTTTTTTTTAATTTTTTTTTTCCAACATTTATTTATTTTTGGGACAGAGAGAGACAGAGCATGAACGGGGGAGGGGCAGAGAGAGAGGGAGACACAGATTCGGAAACAGGCTCCAGGCTCTGAGCCATCAGCCCAGAGCCCGACGCGGGGCTCGAACTCACCGACCGCGAGATCGTGACCTGGCTGAAGTCGGACGCTTAACCGACTGCGCCACCCAGGCGCCCCTGCCCACTGGATTCTTTGTGTTACTATTGGATTGTAAAGCAGAAGAAGTGGGAGAAAAGAGTAATAAAGGGCTATTTTTGATAAGAAGACTAGAGAAGTACTCTCTAGGTAAGTGATATTTCAACAGCAACCTAAAGGAAGTCAGGAAGTAAGCTCTGTGTGTAGCTGAGAGAAGAGTTTATCAGCAGGGATACAGGAGGTCCAAAGGCCCTAAGGCAACAGAAGAGTTTAGTGTGTTTGAGGGCTAGCAAGGAAACCAGTAGAGCTAGAACAGAGAGGGAGAGACAGAGACAGAGACAGAGAGGAGAAATTCATTAAGAAAATCTACTTCCCAAAGCAGTGAATGAGAGACCAAATCTTAAAGGAACTACCACACAGTAGACATTTATTTTTAAAAATCAGTTTAATCTGAGTATTTATTCACAAGGCCATACCCACCCTGTACCCTTTTCATGCTTAGCTCCTGGATTCTAGCTTGAAGCAACTCTTTACCAGCTGGAGACTTTATTCCTTCCTGCCATGCCTCCCTGAGAGCCTGCAGACTCTTCATTTCACAGCCTGATGTAGCTGGAGGGGCAGGGGCTTGGAACAGGCAGCAGGGGAGGACCATTTAATCAAGAATTACTTAAACTGTTTGCTGGACTTCATTTACCACTATGATGGGACATAAAAGTTTAAGGGCTTTCACCAAAAAATCTATGATCCAGCTCTATACAAGTTCTAATAAATCTGCAAAAAGGAAATTTATCATCTCTCAATAAATGTGTCTTTTCTGCACTATCTTCTGAAAACTTGAAAATCCAAGATATAAATCTCAGCATTAGGCTTCATGTTTCTCTCCTCAGGGGGATGGCATTCCAAACTGTGACATGGATGCCTCCCAGCACCCCCTGTGTGTCCCAGTGTCTCTTTTAAGTCTTCTCTCCAGTGCTTCCTGCTCCAACAGTTTCTGCTCCTCTTCATCCTGGAGCCCTCGGAGTGTTCTAGAGACACTGCACACATGCAAAGAAAGCCTCTCCAGGCGTCAGTTTCCTCATGCGGGAAATAAAGATGATGAGGGACCATAAGGCAAGCTGAAGACCATGCACAAGCTAGCAACCCCCCTACCCCTACCTCCCAGGTGGGATATGTGTGACATTCCTCAGGCATTCCAGGCTGCCCAAGAACAAAGGAAAGGACAGAAACTAAAAGGTTAAACTGATAGAGTCTCCATCAGTTTACAAATATCTTAGTACAATTACAAGGAAAGGACAATCTTATCAATAGCCTAATGTCCAGAACTCCCTACTGTCTTAATGTCAAGGCTTTAGCTAGAGGGGAAAACAACCTTAGCCTGACAATAGCTAGGCCTCTAGTAACCTATGAGTTTTTAGCATATGAAAATCCCTTTAAGAAACTTCTTGACTTTACCTCCCACCACTCCACAGAATGTAACCAGTCATTCTTCACCACCCCAGTGCAACTCTTTCTGCCCATAGGCCCAGTCCTTGTGCTTTAATAAAATCACCTTTTTGCACCAAAGACATCTTCAAGAATTCTTTCTTGGCCATCAGCTCCAAACCCCACCATCACCCCAAAACTTAATCAAAAAGGTTGGACTGAATGACCTGGCAGGCCTCTTTCTACTCCAGTGACCCCAGTGGTACTGGGATACCCAAACTGTAGCCAGGGCTGCTATCTCATGAGGCTCATTTGCTGGGGGTGGGGTGGGGAAATGCAAAAATGCAGACCTTGTTACATGCAACAAATGGGTGAACCAGGAAACATCATGCTAAGTGAAAGAAGGCAGACCCAAAAGGCCAAATGTTGTATAATTCCATCTACATGAAATGTCCAGAGTAGGCAAATCCATAGAGACAGAAAGTAGATTAGTGGTTGCCAGGGCCTGGGGGGAGGGAGAAATGAAGACTGGCTTCTAAGGAGAACAGTTTTTTGGGCACGTGATGGAAATGTTATGAAGTTAGGTAATGGCTGCAAAACAGTGAATATGCTGAAGACCACTGAACTGTACACTTTAAAATGATGAATTTTATGTTATGTGCATTATGCCTCAATTTAAAAATATATAGCTCTTAAACAACTGCAGACCTTGGCAAGGTGAAGGAATCAGCTAAGCACAGGGGACCCAGGACCTGCTTCAGTGGGGACCAGGTAGTTCAGCCGGCATAGCTAAGGGGGAGAGGATCCAGCTGACCCACCGCAGGAAAAGGCAGCCTCAAGGGCTCCTGCCCAATGGAGAGCCTGACCAAGGTCAGCAGGCCCATAGCCCAGGAGGCCTGAGGCCAAATCCTAGAGGCAGGCGTCTGGAGGTGTGATCCCAGGACCACCTGCGTCAGAACTATCTGGGGGCCTTGTTAAAAAGGCAGACCCTCACCCCATCCCAGACCAACCTTATTGGAGTTTTATTTTTAACAAGCTCTCTAGATAATTCCTTAGCAAGCTAAGTTTGAAAAACATCTTGAGCTAGAGCACTTTTCAAATTCTAAAGGGTATACCAATTGCCTGGAGAAGCTATTAAAATGTAGATGATCTTGATTCAGTGAGTCTGGGTGGGGCCTGAGATTCTGCATTCCTAATAAGCTCTCAGGCCAGGATCTTGTTGCTGGTTCCTGGACTCCACTTTGAGTAGCAAGGATTACATCAGTTTCTTAAACATGGATGCATATTGCAATTATCTGTACAAACCACTGAGGCCTGCGTCTCATTCTCTGAGATTCTAAATTAGTCTCTGGGGTGACCTAGGCATCAGAGTTTTTAAAAATTTCCCCAAAGTGATTCTAATATGTAAGCATGGTTTCAAATTGATGCAGAAAGAGACTGGTGTTCTAAGCAGGCGTCCAGTTAGATTGAGTAAAAATCCAGGAGGAGCCAAAATCTATGGATAGGAACAATGCAGAGGGATAGGAACTGCTTCAGATTCTAACCTATACATCCAGGAGGTGTCTGTGTCTCACTTCTGGAGTCCAAGAGAGTGCTAGAATGACTAATTTCCAAGCCCAGCAGCTGGGGGAAGAAGGGCACCCTTGTCAGTTTCCTACCTCAGTCCTATGTGGCTCAGAGCCTGAGATTGAAAGTGGGGTCCATTAGTTGATCCAGTTCAAGGAAGCTATGAGGGCAGAGGCTGGGACCCAGTGCCTCCTACCTTACCCAGAATGTTCCAATTATTGGAAAGACCTTAAATCCAAGGAACCATATTGCCATGAAAGTCTTGGAGGGGAACTTCAGCAGGGTGTCATCTCTTTGCCCTGTTCACCTCTGGCTGTCCTGCACTTTCCCCAACAGCAACAACAACTGGCTTTGATTGGAGAAGTTTGAGGAATGAGAGACCTTCACATTTATCCAGGCTTACATGGGGGAACTCTCTTTTTGGGGAAAGACACATATGCTGGAAGGAAGAAAGATGTGGAGAGCAGGGAACTGCAAGAGCTGTTTACTAGAAAGCCAGAGACAGATGTCAAAAGCAACACAGAGGCACGTTAGCAAGATTGCGCCAGAGCTGCATGGAGCAGAAACACAGGCCATATTTCAGCAGGAAATAAAAATGTGTCTGTAATTAATGATCCTCTAGGAACACACGGCCCTTATTAATGTAGCAATTTGGAGAAACATAATTCACTAGACGTCAGGCTTGAATTGCCAGGATGTTTTGTCAGCTGGAGGAGGGTTCAGAGAGAGCAAGTGGAGGCAGAAGCAGTGGTGATGGATTCCCAGGGGTCTCAGGGAAAGGGCCCTGGGATGGAGCAGGGGCTGGGCTGGGACGTTGAAGAGAGGCAACTGCCTTCTCACCATGCCTATGCGTGTGCAGGCTGCAGGGCCCGGAGGTCTTGTTCATATCCAGGCTCTCCCCCTTTGCTAGGCAACCTTGGCCAAGTGGCTCGATGTCTCTCTTTGTGTCTGTTTGTTTATCTGAAGAAAAAGAATATAATAATTGTACCTACTTACAGAATTAAAGCATTTTAGCATAGTGCTTGCATGTAGTAAGTGCTAAATAAACAGCTCTTGTTATCATTGGCACATTTCATCCATGCATAAAGAGGAACAACAATAGCAGCATGGGCTATGATGGGGGTTTCTGTAGAAACCCCTTGCTGAGCTATCTGCCCAACCAGTTGTGTTTCCTCTTTAACAAAAGAGGAAAGAGCAGAGCAGAAATGGCCTGTGTCCCCTTAGCACACATATGGGGTTCAATGGCAAAAATGGTATGACTACTCATCATGGAAACAGAGTTACTGCACGTCCAGGACCAGCCTCTGATGAGCTCAGAGTGTACAACTGAGTTGGCAAAACTGAATTACCAAGGTGCCTAGGTGGCTCAGTTGGTTAAGCATCTGACTTTGGCTTAGGCAATGATCTCACGGTCCATGAGTTTCAGCACTGCATGGGGCTTGGCACTGATAACATGGAGCCTGCTTAGGATTCTCTCTCTCTCTCCCTCTCTCCACCCCTCCCCTACTCTCTGTCTCTCTTTAAAAAAAAATTAAATCCCTGGTCCTAACCCTCCCTAACTAGCTGTGTGGTCTTAGGCTAACTGCTGCTTAGACAAACCGTCTTGAAAACTCAACTCATAGTTCCTAAGGGCCTGTGTCCTCTAACTTCTTAATTTAATTCTGTGGTTAAAGAGAACAGGCACAGGCTGAGTAAACCTGGGACCAGACCAGGGGAAGTTGAGACTGTATCAGTCATTCATATGTCCTTCCTGGCAAAGCCCTGGATCTGGGACACAGATGCTCACCTTTGCCACCTTAGGTGGATATGGACTCTACATTGCTCCTGACCTTCTCTCCCAGAAAGTCCTAGAGAAGAAGTCATAGTCCCAAGTCATGCCTTTCCCCAGCTGTGTCCAGGGGCCCATGTGCTACCAAATGGCACCAAATTGGACCTTTTCTCTATTAATTTTAATTTCACTCTTCTGTATTGTTAGATGTTCTTACCAGCTCTGTCCCTTTAACTTATCAGCACATTCAAGTCTGCCTTACCCTAAAACAAATAAACAGAGAAACATTCCTTGGTTTTGCTGCTCACCCATGGCTTCTACTCTCTCCTTTGCCTGGCAGACAAGCATCTCGAAAAATAATTGGCACTAGCTGTCTCCATTCCTCATTTCCCAATCACTTCTAGAGTCATCACTCTGGCCTCAATCACTACCATTCCATGGAAACCACTCTGGCCTCATCCATCATCAACATCACTATTGCCAACTCCAAGGAGCCTTTCTCATTACTTATCCTAACACTTAATGGGGTTTAAAAAGTTGGCCACTCTCATCTCTTTAAAACTTACCTTCTTTGGTTTGCATGGTACAGGTCCCTCCCGGATCTTCTGCTTCTGATCGTTCATGATTGGTAGACCATCCTCTTGCACCCACACCTTAATTGACCACATTGTCTAGGATACTGCATTTGGCCACTTCTCTTGTTTTACATCCTTTTCTTACCAGATACCATTTCTCCTATGGTTTTAACTAACATCTAGTTACTCATGGTTTCCAAGTCTTTATTTCCATCCAAGACCACTCTCCTAAGATATAAAACCCACAACGGATCAAAGTAAGTTATAAACCTACATGTTCCATGTCCTTGTATGAATTTCCTATAGATATCTCAAATTCAATATATCTCAGAAAACCATCTCACCATTATCTCCCCCAACACCACACTCAGCTTTCTCTCTGTCTGTGCTCCCCATGCTTGATGGATTACTCCAGAGCTGTGTATCACTCACAACCCCTCCAGCCACCTGATCCCCAACAATCTTCAAGCCCTGTTGAGTTTGCTCATTCATCAGTCCCCTCCCCAATCCATACCCTCTGTCACTTCCTTAGTTCAAGCAAATCTCTCACCTGCATGTGCCAATAGTGTCCTAACTGGTCTGTCTCTTAATGCCCCCCAATCCATCTGCCTCACCACCACAAAAGTGATCAATGTGTATAGCTAATCATAGTTCTCTCCATGCTGATGTCCTTCCTTGACTTTCCTCACCTGCAAGAAAAATGCCAATGCCCTATCCTGGTGTATCAGACTTTTTATAATATGGGCCTTCCTTCCCCTTCTCTCTGGTCTCATCACTTGCTGAATGACTTTAAATTCCCCAAACATACTAGGCAATTTCATGCCTCCAGGACTTCTTTTTAGTCTCTTATCCCTTGTCTTCTGGAAGGCTAGGTGTGGGGTCAGTTACTTACCTCTTTTTCTTTCACCCTTTTCTGGATTTGACTCCTAGCCTTTCTCATTTGTGTAATTTATCAACCACTCTCTCACCCAGCCCAGTGTCCATCCTTCACCCTCCTCTCATGGTATGGCTTATTTCTGATGACATCCTAGTGAGACATTAGCTCTCAGAAAAATTGAGAGACTCATTTAGGGGAAATGATTAACAAGTAGTCTGTGGAAACATCATTCCTAAGGATTTTCTTTCTTGTAAAATTATATTCATGAAGCATTTGTACTTATGTCTCTTTTATAGAGGAAACCCAACCATAACAAATCCATACATAAGTAATGCATGTAATTTTTATAGGTAAAAACAAAAAAGCAAAGTTGTATTATTTTTTTTAATTGGTCATACTTAGAAAAGACCAGGCTAGAGGCCACACGCACATCCTGGGGTCAGCTCCTGGAAGTGAATTCAGGGCAGGGATCTTGAATTCAAGTGCCTGGAAGAGCAGCATAGTCAGCAGTAAGGGAGAAGAGAGCTGTAGATAGGCTGAGGAACCACAGGGGCCTGCCCCAAGGAGGCAGCTGCTACTCAACTGAGGATTTGCTTCCATGCCCCAATATGCACTGTGCTGCCAATTTTGCCAGAAGTTCAAAAGAAGTTGGATATTTGATTTGTCCTTGTTTTTCTGTTTGTAAGGACATCAAGATGATTTCATCAAGATGAAAGTTGAGATCTTTCATCATTTTTAATATAGGCAAATAAACCTATAATTTTTCCTCTAAGCACTGTTTCAGCTGCATCCCATAAGCGTTGATGTGTCATGTTCTCTTCCTTCACAGTTCAAATTTTTCTAACGTCCCTTGTGGAATCTTTCTTGATCTACACATTATTAAAAAGTTATTTTGTTTAATTACAAAACATTTGTTGATGTCTCAAATTTCTTCTGATTTTTTATCTTTCATTTAATTCTGTTTTGGACAGAGAAAATTCTTTGAATGGTTTAAATATTTTATATTGACTAAGACTTATTTTAAGAACTAGCATATGATCTTTCCTGGAGAATGTTCCAGGTGCTCTTGAAAAGAATGCAAATTCTTTTCTTTCGGGTGGCATTTTCTATAAATATCAATTAGGTCACATCAGTTGATAAGGTTGTTCAAGTGTTCTATATCTGGCTGATTTTCTGTTTTTTTAAATATTATAAGTGTAAGATTGAAATTTCCAACTGTAACTTTTGAATTGTCTGCTTCTATCAATTCTATCAGCATTATATTAATTTATTTTGGCTTTTTTGTTAGATACTTTACATTTTAACTATGATAGCTTCCTGATACATTAGCCCCTTATTATGAAACGACCTCTTATTCTCTAATAATGTTTAAAAACTCCTGTCTGATAATAATAAAGTCATTCCAGCTCTCCTATGGCTACTATTTGCATGCTATATCTTTTTTCCATTCTATTAATTTCAAACTAGTTGTGCTTTTGAATCTGAAATGTGTCTCTTGTAGATAGCAAACAGTTGAATCTTGTTTTTTTTATCCAGTCTGACAATCTTGCCTTTTTGTTGGACTGTATAGTCCATCCAAACCTGACAGAATTATTATGTTTGGATTTACATCCGCTATCTTGTTTTGTTTTCTATACACTCCATATCTTTTTTCTCCATCTATTCTTCCTTTATACCCTTCTTTTGTTGTAAGCAATTTTGTTTTGCTTACTTCCTCTTTTGCTCTTAATTCCTTTACTTTAATTTCTATGATGTTTAAGGATACATTTTTCAGCTATTTTCTCAGTGATTTCTCAGTCAGCTGTATGAATTAGAATATGCATCATAGCATACTTCAAGTCTCTACTGACTTCATTCTGATAAAATACAACAACTCTGCTCTAGTATCTCTTCACTTCCTCCTCTTCCTCTGTGTTATTATTTTCATATAGGTATAAATATATATGTTCTATTTATATCTAAATACAGTATTTAAGTATTGCTTTTATGAAATCTTCTGTCTTTTAAGGAAATTAACAGAGGAAAAGTAAAGGAAATATATTTATATTTTCTATTATATTTATCTACATATTTATCATTTCTGGGCTTTCCTTTTCTTCCTGTGGATTTTAGTTATTATTGGCACCATTTTCTTATAGCCTGAAGGACTCCTTTCAGTATTTCTTGTAATGCAAGTCCACTCCTCCCAGTCCTTGTATTCTGGGAACATTTTTATTATATGTTCAGTTTTGAAGTATCCTCTTTCTACGTACAGAACTCTCTTTTTTTTAAGTTTTTATTTATTTATTTTGAGAGAGAAGGAGAAAGCAGGGGAGGGGCAGAGAGAGAGGGAGAAAGAGAATTCCAAGCAGCCTCTGCACTATCAGCACAGAGCCCAATGCAGGGCTTGATCTTAGGAACTGTGAGATCATAACCTGAGCTGAAATCGAGTCAGACACTTAACCCACTGAGCCACCCAGGTACATGATATTTTTCCTAGCACTTAGAATATGTAACTTCACTGCTTATTGAGAAGGCAGAAGTTAATCATATTATTGGTCCCCTGTTTGTGAGGAGTCATTTTTCACCTGTGTTTTTTAAGATTTTTCTCTTTGGCTTTGGTTTTCAACAGTTTGACTATTATGTGTTTAGGTGTTTATCTCTTTGAGCTTATTCTACTTGGGTAGAGTAGAATAAGTGAATTTCTTTAATCAGTACATTAAATGTCTTTTACCAAATTTGAGGAGTTTGGTCTATTATTCAAATATTATTTTGTTTTTTTATCTTCCTCTCCTCTCCTTCTGGGACTCCCATCATATGCATCTGTCTCACAGGTTTCTAAGGCTCTGCTCATTTTTCACTATGTCTTTTTTTCCCCTTCCAAATCTTTAGATTTGATCATTTCTACTGACCTATCTTAAGCCCATTGATTATTTCTCCCACCATCTCAAATGTGCTAATGAGCCCGTGAGGCATGTTTTTCATTTCAATTATACTTTTCAACTCCAGAATTTCCATTTGTTATTTTTTTTTACATTTCTTATTTCTTTTTTAGATTCTTTGTTGAAACTTTGTCGTTTTTTTCCTTTAGTTCTAAAAATATTTATGAAAGCTACGTTTAAGTCTTTGTTAAAGGTCTTACCCGGGCCCACTTAGAGTTTTTTGCTATTGACTACTTTGTTTCATTTTTCTGAGTATGGGACACACACTGTTGAATACCAGATCTACTTAGTGATTCTTGTAGTAACTCAGCTCCACTTCTGCCATTCCACCAGAGCCACTCACTGCAGCTCCCCAGTGAGTCTGGCAGTACCTGGGCCTTTCTCCACCCTGCCTCTGGATGGAAGACTGAGTTTGAAAGTGAGGGGTGACAAGCAATGGGAAATGAGAAGATAGAGAGAAAGAGCTTCTGTACTTGAGTCCCAGTTTTCCATTTATAAAACAAAAATATAATAACTTCATCACAATTTGTTATACGGGTCAAAAAGAATATATTTACATTTAAAACATTGTACAAACCTGAAAATGACATGGATACTAATATTATTTTAACATTATATTCTTCCTTCGTCAGTCAGATGTTTAACCTCAAATGTGATATCTGGGAAATGAGTCAGGGAAAAAATCAGGAGCAAGCATCTAGAAGGACTGTGTCCTTCACAAAGAAAAATTCACAGGAAAAGACAGAAAAAGAAGAGAAAAAGTAACTACAGGGAAAGGGAGGAGGATTAAAGAGAAAAAAGAACAGGCTTCACAACTCTTTGTGTGTGTCCAGAAACATAACCCAAAAGTCATTATTAGTATTGTTAACCTTGTAGTAAAAGTGTTTATTTTTTGTTTATTTATTTATTTTGAGAAAGAGAGAGAAGACGAGAGGAGAGAGAGAAAGACCAGGAGCGGGAAAGGAGCAAGAAAGAGGGAGAGAGAGAATCCCAAGCAGGCTTAACGCTGTCAGCACAGAGCCTAATGTGGGACTAGATCCCACAAACCGTGAGATCATGACCTGAGCAGAGATCAAGAGTCCAATGCTTGACTGAGTCACCCAGGCACCCCCCCTAACCTTGTAGTAAGAGTTTTAAAGATCCACAGGGCCTTGCAATTTGTTTATTCTACTTCCATAAATCAGACCCCCTGGGAGGACAGAGCCAGTAGCTGGCAGAGAGAGAAAGAAACATTGTCCTTCCTTCCAGATGTGGTCATGTCCAGAAAAATGTTTTATTTAGTACATACCATTCCCTTTTCCTCTCTACTCTTGCTTCCGTACAGAGATGTTGCCTCACTGGCTTATTGCACTTGGTCTCACTCCTGCTGGACCCTGGAGGCTTCGTATGGGGCTGCAAGTAGCAGTAGTCTGGAAATGTAAAATGAAACAGGAATATCTGCCTCCCAATCTGAATGCCGCAGGATCAAGTCACTGTCAGGAATGGGAGCAAGACAAAAAGAGGTACTCATGTCATCTAGAGTAGCTGCTACTAGCTTGCAATCTTGTCTCAGTAATGATGCCTAGCAACTACAAACTCCTTTTAAATTTTGAAGAACTCATTCACATTCATTATCTGAGTATTTGATGATGGGTAACATTTCTAGAGATTCCAAGTTTTCTCCAATAATTTCATCTTGAATATTTTACTTTTTGTCTTTATACTCTAGAACAAATAATAAAAGTAGATTATATATAACTGGATAACCACTTAAACATGGATCTGGCACATCATTTTAAATTTGTACTGGTAATAAATAAGAAATACAGTGCTAATTGTTTTCAACTAATGAAAAAAGAATAAATTATGTTTAGTTACCAGAGGCCAAATACTGTCACTCAGAAGAATTGACATGAAGGCAACCAGTACCATTGCATGTAACAATTAATTTTTATTTTAAAAAAATCCATCCTATTCAGTTAATTTTATTCATTTGAACATTATTGGTTTTGTGGTTTTGTTTGCATTTAGTTTATAAATTTGATTTGCTTTTATAGTGATATAAGAGGAGTTTATGCCTAGTTTTCTGTTTATAAATATATAAGTAATAATATAATAAAAACACTTTAAGTCAGCAATGTAGAGACAAGGGAGCATAAGTATTTTTCTTTTAAAAGGCTTATATTTACCAGAAGTCTGGGGGGAAGGGTGTGTATCATCTTCTTGCTCATCACCACAACCCAACAAGGAAAGTAAGCAGGTAAGATATGATTATTGACCAATGTTCAGAGAGGTTGAAAGGCAAATCCAAGATGGCATGACAAGGACAGGGTTATTAGCCAGGGCCTGGATTTCTAAACCAGCTCACCCACCTGTACCGAGCAGTCTTCCTTACAGGCAGAGACCACAGAATCATAGAGTTTGAGCATAAGAGTAGCTGTAGGGTCATTTTGTCTTGTGCCCACCCATTGTAGGAATCTCCCCTATAAAACTTCTGCCAGGTGGCCACAAGCCTTCACTTAGAAAGTAACAGACATAGGGACCTAACCACCCCACCATGAAGCCTTTTCCACATAATAAGGTGATAGAGCAAAACCAGCACAGAAAATAAAGTCAGGTACACAGATGGAATCATAATTCTGCCACCAGCAGTGGCTAAGTTAGAAAACATTATTAAGAGCACTGCTCTAATTTATTACTCACAGTAAGCTTATTATTCTCTGTTAGTTAATTAATTTAGTGCTACTCTTATTCACATTTTACAGATGAGGAAACTGAGGCCAGAAGGAAAAATGACTTGCATAAGTTCTTATTGTTAACCAGACATTGGAGCTTGAATGCAAACCCAGGAATTCTGATTCCTGAGGCTTTGGCCATGGCAACCATGAACATGTGACCTCAGGTCTCCAGCGGTGCAGAGTATAACTAATGGATGACCCCAGTGTCCACCACCCAGACAATAATTGAAGGAGGTAGACATCCTAAGCTTGGCCCATTCTTGGGAGACACACGACTCTTCTGATGGGCAACTTTATTTATTCATATATGTTTTAAAATTTTACTTAAATTCTAGTTAGTTCACATACAGTGTAACATTGGTTTCAGGAATAGAATTTAGTGACTCATCACTTACGTAGAACACCCAGTGCTCATCATAACAAGTGCCTTCCTTAATACCCATCATCCATTTAGCCCATACGCCACCCACCTCCCCTCCAACAACCATTTTGTTCTCTATCATTAAGAGTCTCTTATAGCTTGCTTCCCTCTCTCTTTTATTTCCTTGCCATATGTTCATCCATTTTGTTTCTTAAATTCCACATGAGTAAAATCATATGGTATTTGTCTTTCTCTAACTTACTTATTTCGCTTAGCACAATACATTCTAGCTCCATCCATGTCACTGCAAATTGCTAGATTTCATTCTTTTTCATGACTAATATTCCATTGTATGTATACCACATCTTGATCCATTCATCAGTCGGTGAACACTTGGGCTCCTTCCATAGTTTAGCTATTGTTGATAATGCTGCTATAAACATTAAGGTGCATGTGCTAAAGGGAAACTTTGATTCAAAGACCTCCTTAGCCCAGCCAATACTTTCTTAGAAGTATGCTACAGTCTGAGACTATAACTATCCAGTTCTCCTTCCTTCCCTCTCTCCTTTACAGAGGAAGGCCTTGCTGTAGGCTGAATAGTGCCCCCTGAGAATATCTACTTCCTAATCCCCAGAACTATTTACCTCATATGGTAAAAGGAACTTTGCATGTGTGATTAAGGATTTTGAGATGAGAGATTAACCTGGGTCATCCTAATAGTCCAATGTAATTATCCTTATAAGAGAGAGGCAAGAGGATCAGAAAAGGGAATGTGACAATGAAAGCAGAAGCCAGAGTGATGTGATTGTGGCTTTGAGGATGAAGGAGGGCCATGAACCAAGAAATGTAGGCACATCCTAGAGCCAGAGAAGGCAAGGGACAGATTCTCCCCTGAAGCTTCCAGAAGGAAAACAGCCCTGCCAACATTTTGATTTTAGCCAGTGAGACTTCTGACATCCAGAACTATAATATAATCAATTTATGTTGTTTTAAGCCATTAACTTTGTGGTAATTTGTTACAGCAGCAGCAGGAACTGATATAGACCTGCATTATGGTCTGATGGCTTCTTGCCTCCTCCAGCTTCTCTTTTTCTCTGGCAGGCATTTCCCCTCAGTAAATATCTTGTACATCTAATCTTGTTGTGGCATCTGCTTTAGGTGGATCCAAACTAACACAAGTGGTAGGGGAGTAAGGTCTGAGAAAACAGACAGTAGGATATGTACTTTGAACTGGCTCACTCCTCCATCATGAGTATTAAGTGGTACAAGGAAAAGCTGCAGCAAGAAAGGGTGCCCAATTGCCAAAGATTCCACTGATACTGAGCTGCGAAAACATCTTGATGAGCTGCGAAAACATCTTGATGAGCTGCAAAAACATCTTGTTGCAGGAGAACGCTCTTGCAGATAGAAAAATGTTCTGGTAAAGGGGAGCACCATTGTACAAGTGATTCAGGCATTTAAAAATAAGCAGAAACTGTGTATACAAAGAAAATGTAGAATTGGCTGATTTACTGATGAATTATGTTGATGTCCTGCAAAGGGATAAAGAGAAACAAGTAGCTAATGGCTATTCATGAAATTTCACCCAAACACCCTTACATTCTATAGTACAAGAGCATACACAGCTGAGCAGTAGGTTACAGTACCATTTGAGTTCTCAGATGACACAGACCTCTTACATTAAGATTAAGGCAACAGACGGAAAAGCTGGGGCCCTGCAACATCTAGGTAGATGCCCCTGAGAATGTCAGCTCTGAAGACCCCTAAACCATCAGAGCTTGCAGAGGGGTGTGTCTTGTCTAGCAAGAGGCAGTACTTGCACTGAGATCAAAGACGCTATAGTGGACTCCTTCCTTTAAAGCAGCAGGTGCGTCCCTCAAGAGCTAGCCCCCACATCTTCTCCCAGTTTCTAGACTGATAACTAGGATTAATCTCATCAAAATAATCTGTCTACAGACATGCTGAACCTACTAAGGAAGGAAAAAGACTATATACTGAAGATGTTCCAAGAATTAGCTGGTAAGTACCAGCAAGAACCAGAGGACTAATCAGATAGACTGGATTTTAAAGATGCTTTATCAAGAAGGCCAGAATTGTAATATATAAGGAAGAATCCATTGACTTAGGCTTCTTTCTTGGGAGGTAGGATTAAATTCCCTAGCAAAAACCCATGGGTAGGTGGGTAATAAGGAGCTCTTAGAATCCTAGAAAAAAGAGAGCCACCACTGGTAAAACAGAAATGCTTGAGTTGTCCTAGCAGAAGCTAGATGAAGAAATAAAGAGGCTGAGTAAAATAGGCCTGCTGGAATGGATGCACTGTTTAAGCTAGAAGAGGCACCAGAGGACTATAGATCACAGGAGGACCTAAAAGAAGCCAAAGGGATTGACCCACAGGGAACTGTGGATGTACCCACTAGAGCATGGTGTCAATAGGAGCAAAAGAAATAGGCAGTCAGCAAAGACACTGCTTAGCATTAATAACCACAAAAATAGCAACAATGGAGGAAGATGCAGCTAAGGGTGACCATTTTAATATGAAGTCAGACTACTCACTCAGTTCCCAAACCTGAACCAATATTAAGATCCAAAACCCACTGACTGAAGAGGAAGGACCCTGTAGTACTCTGATAAGTATATATTGCAACCTTTCCTCAGTCATTTATCTGAGGACCTACGGACCTACGGACATTTATCTGGGTGACTGTACACTGAGGAAAAGGGAAAATCAAAATATTTGGGGAATTATTAGACACTGGGTCTGAGTTAAAATGGATATTCAAAGACTCAAAGCATCAACCTATTCCTCTTGTTAAGAGTGTGGGCTTAGTGGTGCCAGGTAATAAACAGAGTTCTAACCAAAGTCTGACTCCATTAGGGTCCCATGAGTGCATGGACTATGAGTGTGTACTTGAAATTAATTTACTGGGTCATTATCAGAGTGGGGAAGGCCAAGTGAAAACCTCTGAAACCATTGGCCACAATAGTAAATAGAAAGCAATATTGCATGAAAAACAAGAACAAAGCTGGATACATCATACTTCCTAATTTCAAAATATATTACAAAGCTCTAGTAATTAAAAGAGGATGATAATGGCATAAAGAGAGATATATTGACCAATAGAACAAATAGAGGGTCGAGAAATAAATCCACACATATATGGTCAATTGTCCTTCAACAAGGGTGCCAAGAATATACAATAAGGAAGGGATAGTGTCTTCAACAAATACAAAAAGTGGATGTCCACATGCAAAAGGATGAAATTAGACCCTTACTTTGCTCCATACACAAAAAATGAACCCACAGTGGACTCAACACTTGAATGTGATTTGAAACTATAAAACTTCTAGAAGAAACCATACAAAAAAAAAAAACCATCATGACATTGGTCTTGTCAATGATTTAATGGATATGACATCAAAAGCACAGACAACAAAAGCAAAATGAGACAAGTGGGACTACATCAAACTAGAAAGCCTCTGCACAGCAAAGAAGGCAATCAATAAAGTGAAAAGCAACTTACAGAATGGGAGAAAGTATTTTGCAAAACATAGATTTGATAAGGGATTAATTTCCAAAATATATTAGGAAGTCCTGAAACTCAATAGAAAATAATAATAATTATTATTATTATTATTATTATTATTAAAAATTTGAAAGTAGGCAAAGGACCTGAGTAGACATTTCTCAAAACAGAAACATAAAAATGGCCCAAAAGCGTATAAAAAGGTGCTCAATTTTACTAATCATCAGGGAATGCAATTAAAACTACAATGACATATCCCCTTACATCTATTAATATGGCTATTATCAAAAAGAAAAAAGACAGAATGAGAGAGAGGAAGGAAGGAAGGAAGGAAGGAAGGAAGGAAGGAAGGAAGGAAAGAAGGGGGGGGAAATGTTGGCGAGGAGTGGAGAAATTAGAACCCTATACACTTTTAGTGGAAATGCAAATAGGTGCAGCCAGTATGGAAAACAGTATGTAGATGTCTCAAAAAATTAAAAATAGAACTACCATATAATTCAGCCATCCCACTTCTGAGTATTTACCCAAAAAAGTTGATATCAGAATCTCAAAGAGCCATTAGCACACCCATGTTCATTGCAGTGTTATTCACAATATCCAGGATATGAAAACAACCTAAATGTCCATCAAAAGATGAATAAAGAAGATGTAGTATATACACACAATAGCATATCATTTAGCCTTTAAAAAGAAGGAAATCCTGGGACACCTAGGTGGCTCAGTGGGTTAAGGGCCCAACTCTTGATTTTGGCTCGGGTCATGATCTCACGGTCTTGGGATCAAGCCCCAGGTCAGACTCTGCACAGAGCACTTTGTTTCTCTCTCTCTCAAAATAAATAAATAAACATTTTTTTTAAAATAAGGAAATCCTGCAATATGCAACAACATGAATGAACCTTGAAGACATCCATCACCTAAGTGAAATGAGCCACTCACAGAAGGATAAATACTTTATTATTCCACTTATATGAGGCATCTAAAATAACCAAACTCATAGATACAAATAATAAAATGGTCATTTCCAGGGGCTGGGAGAAGGAGGAAATGGAGAGTTACCAATAAATGTGTATAAAATGTCAGTTAGTAAGATGAGTAAGTACTACAGGTCTATAGGTATAATATTATACCTATAGATAACAATACACTTAAAAATCTGTTAAGATGGTCGATCTCATGTCAAATATTCTTAATTATTTAATTAATTTTTAAAAACAATATTGCATTCCAGATAAAATGAAAGAGATTGTTTCCATCCTTAAAGACATGAAGAATATAAGGATAGTGACCCCTATATATCATACCTACACTGAATTGGCCAATCTGGCCTCTGCAGAAACTGGATAGATCCTGGAGAATGACTGTAAACTAATTTAGGCTTGACCCAACAGTAGCCCTAATTATACCTGCTGTGCTAGACATAGTATTTTTGTTACAGCAGATTAATAGGGCTCCAGGTGCAGAGTATATGGCCATTGATTTTGCAAATGTGTTTTTCCCTACTCTGACCAGAAAAGAGAATCAGAAAGTTTGCACTGACATAGGATCAACAATATTTATTTATGGTGTTGCCTCAGGCTATTTTAGTTCTCCCACTCTCTTCCATAGTATCATCTGAAGAGATCTGAACTGCCTGGACACCCCACTGAATATCACAGTTACCCATTATGTTGATGGCGTCATGCTGATTGGACAGGGTACAAGAACTATACTCTACTATAGACCTTAGTAAGACACATATACTCCCAAGGGCTAGTAGATAACCTGATGAAAATTTAGGGATCTACCATATCAGTAACATTTTTAGGGTGTCCAATGGTCAGTCATGTGACAAGATATTGCCCCAAGGTAAGAGACTAATTACTAAATCTTACATCTCAATCACAAGTAGGAAACCTGGTGTCTATTGGACTTCTTGGGAACTGGAGGCAACACATTCCACACCTAGGAATATTGGTCCAACCAGTATACTGGACAATATGGATGGCTCCTAGCTTTGAGTGGGGTCAGAAACAGGAAATAATCCAGTGGCAGTGGCAGGCTATTGTCAAGCAGCCCTGCCACTTGGGAGCGATACAGTGTAGCAAATCCTACAGTGTTGGAGGTATCAGTGGTGGGGAAGACACAGGATGGAGCTTTTGTAAAGCCCCAGTGAGAGAGCCACATCTCAGGCTCCTGAGATTCTGGAACAAGGCCATGGCATCCACAATAGATAATTATACACCTTTTGAGAAAGTTTCCTGGTGTGATAGCAAGCATTGGTCAAAACAACACTTGACCATGGGACACAAAATGACCATGTAGCCTCCAGAACTTCCCACTGTGGCCTGGGTGCCATCAGACCTGCTAAGGCATAAAGTCAGACATGCCCAACATCAGTGATACATCCAGATTGAGCTGAGCCGGATCAGATGGTTTGAGAAAGCTTAGTGAGCAGGTGGCCCAGAATCCTATGGCAGCAACCACAACTGCACCAGCCTGCCTGTCTCCCAGATCATTCCTAAAACCAAATGGGGATCCACTATGACCAGGTGAAAGAGGGAAAGCCTGAGAGTGGCTTATGGATGAGTTGGTTTGGCACATGCATGTAAGCCAAAAATGGATAATGGCCACATAACAGTCTCCTTCATGGGTGGCCTGAAAGACAATGAGGAAGGCAGTTTTTCCCAATGTGTGGGTATGTGAGCAGTGTACCTGGTCATCTATTTTGTGTGGAAGGAGAATCAGTCCAAAATGAGAAGATATACAGATTACAGGGCAGTGGCCAAAGGTCAGCCCATCATGTCAGGAGCCTGAAAGAGAGAAAACTGGAACATCAATAACAGAGTTCTGAGGTAAAGGCATGTGGATGAACATTGGAAGTGGGCACAAAGTACAAATATTTTTGTATCACAAATTGACAGCTACCAGAAAGCACCTACCACAGAAGATGCACTGACTGAATAAACAGATAAAATTATTTAGTCACTTCACATTGGCCAGCCTTCATCATGGCCATCTTGGGACTGGCCTGATGAGGACATGAATGGAATAGACACAGTAGCAGACACAGAGGCTACATGGGATCCAACAGTATGGACTCCATCTTATAAAACTAGATCTAACTATTGTAGCCTCTGAAGAGAGACCAATGCTGAACCCCTCCTGGCACAGCATACTTCCTCAAGGAGATCAATTGGCCAGCTGGTGGCAAGTTGACTACATTGGGCCCCATCCATCTTGAAAGGCCCAGCAGTTCATCCTTATAAGGATAGATAACTATTCTAGATGTGGATTTGCTGCTCACAGAGTCACAACCAGCATCACTATTCAAGGGCTTATGGATGTCTGATCCACAGGCATAAATTTCCAGGCAGCATAACATCCAATCAGGAGAACCACTTCATGGCAAGGTATGGGAGGGGACTTGTAGCCTTTGCCAAACAGCTAGCCTCATGAAACACTGGAAGAGCCTTCTAAAGGTGCAGCTTACATTCCAGTGCATGAGCAATACTCTGAAAGAATGGGGTGCCATCCTTCAGGATACAGTATGTATATTAAATCAACGATCTCTATATGGTACTTTGTCCTGATAGGAAGAACATATGATTATGGGTCCCAAGTCATGAAAATAAGAGTAGTGTCAATGACTTCCTGGAAGATTCTATGCTTTCTGTTCCAGCAGCACCGGTCTTTGCAGAGTTGGAGGTCCTGGTACCCAAAGGAGACCTGTGTTTTCTAGGGTACATAGAAAGGATCCCATTGAACTACAAGCTATGTTTGCAGCCAGGGTCCTTTGATTTCCTTGTATCCAGGGAACAGCAGAAAAGAGGTCACCATACTGTCAAGGATAATTGGCTTTGATCAGTAGAACTGTTTTTATTCATTGACAGCCCTGAGGAATATGCATGGAACCCAGCAATTCACCTGGGCACCTCCTTGTCCTTCCTTGCTCCCTTGTTATAGTGAATGCCCTTGTACAACCATCTGGTCTGAGAAATTACTTAGGGTTCCAACAGCTCAGGAAGGAAGGTGTGGTAACAAGTAAGCCCCTAATATCCACTGGGGTTGTTGCTGAGCCTGAGAATGGTTTAGAATGAACAGTGGATGATGAAGAGGAGGGAGTGCCATTGCAGCCTCTAGATCAACTCTAATGATAGGGCTTTATATCGCTTCCCTAAACCTTTGTCCTCTAAAGTCATGTTTCTAGTGGGCCTGACACAGGTATCTTGACTGAATATTTTATTGAGTAATCTGTGAAATATTAGTTCCATACAATACGGTGTGCTTATCAAAAGTGCACTGCTTAATCCCCATCACCTATTTAGCCCATCCCCCCACTTATGTCCCCTCTGGTAACTACCAGTTTGTTCTCTAGACTCAAGAGTCTGTTTCTTGGTTTCTCTCTCTCTTTTTTCCCCTTTGCTCATTTGTTTTGTTTCTTAAATTCCACATATGAGTGAAATCATATGGATGGGACTAGAGAGTATTATGCTAAGCAAAATAAGCCAGTGGAACGAAATACTGAGATGGCAGCATGAGTCTCTGATGACCTCACTGAGCCACTGAATTAATTGACTCCAGAGCTGCTCTGCCTTTTAAATGGAAAGTTAAAATGGCCTTATTGTTTAAGTGGACTTCAGGCCCCCAGGATTTCCCTGGTTTCCCAAGTTTCGGGGGATCAGTTGTTTGGTACTTCCTTTTATTCCATGGGCTTCCCAGTTTTGCTACCAGAAATCCCTTTCAGCTTTTAAGTTTGCTGTGTTGATTTCTGTTTCTTAAAGTTGGAACCCTGGCCATGGCACTGTTTATAAGGAAAGGAGGACAAAACAAAGAGACAAACATACTCCAAGAGAGGAAAGGACAGCCACAAACATACCACTTATATTAAAAACAAACAGCCATTTATGTATACGGAGGTACATTAATTGCTGTGATTGAACTAATGAAAGAGACATAATTAGCTTCAGAGAGTGGAAGAAACCAAGTTGATCTGCTAATGAAGTCTGAATAGGCCTCTCATTAGCCACATGGCTGGGGACTCGCATGAGGTAGTGGATGTCAGGGAAAACAAGAGGGACTAAACAGTCTGGCAGGCAGATGGGGACCCGGGTGCCCTGGTGCTGGATCCTCCAAGTGAACTTCATCCCAATGGGAATAGGGAAGCTGACTAAAAAGAATGCCCAGTGACTGAGCATGGGCAGCACAAAGGAAAGATGTTTCCCAATCGCCCCTTCTTTTGCTCATAACCATACTCTCCTCATGTCCCTTTGCCCTTCAGGTGAAAAGAACCATCAATGTGTCCTTGGGCCCTCAGAATAGTGTCTCTCAGGGTGAAGTGCCTGGGGGAACCAGCTGAGGCATTTCTAGTCCCCATCCAGACTTACTGACCTGGACCTCTGGGTGTGAGTCCCCAAATTTTGTCATGCAAGATGCGACCAAAATGTCACTAGGAAACTGATGCAAACCCCATGTTAATTTGCAATTTTACAGAAGCTTATGAGAAAAGGGCTATGTTTGAGCCAAATAAATAAATTTCTAATTTTGAAATCTCAGGCACTATGGTTTAGGAATGGAGAAAAAAGACGAGGTATATAGCTTCATCCCATGGATAAAAACTGTCCAAGAGAGGCACCTGGATGGCCCAGTCAGTTGGGCGCCTGACTCTTGATTTTGGCTCAAGTCATGATTTCATGGTCCATGGGATCAAGCCATGAGTCAGGTTCCAACTGACAGTGCCGAGCATGCTTGAGAGTCTCTCTTTCCCTCTCTCTCTGCACTCCCTTTCTCGTGCATGTGCACATGCACTCCCTCTCCCTCTCTCTCTCTCTCTCAAAATAAATAAATAGACTTAAAAAAAAACTGTCCAAGAGTAAGGACAGCCAAGTACTTTTCTTTTATACTCAGACCAAGTTATGTATATTTTCTTCAAATTTTCCAAGCTGCTTTCTATTATATTCTGTTAGAATGACTTGATACTGACTTTTTCTTCTCTCTATCCCCAGAGCCCAACACAATGCCTGGGACACAATGGAGTTCAATGAGCTCAACATCAACAAACACTTCTATAACACTCTTGTAAACAGCACTCTGCTAGATGCTGTAGACATATTAAATCATTTCATCCTTACAACCATCCCATTTACAGATAGAGAAAATAAAGCTAAGAGAGGTTAAGGGCCTTGCTCAAGGTCACACAGCTGGTACAGAGTAGAACTGGCTTCAGAGTACACTCTCCTCATACTGCTCACCACTGTGTTTTCTCATATAGCTCTTAGCTTCTCAGGAAAGGTCTTTGAGGGGCACCAAGATGATTCAATCGGTTAAGTATCTGACTCTTGGTTTCGACTCAGATCATGATCTCATTGTTCATGGGATCGAGCCCTTCTCAGGCTCTGCACTGACAGCATGGAACCTGCCTGGGATTCTCTCTCACTCCATCTCTGCCTCTCCTCAACTGTCTCTCTCAAAATAAATAAATAAACATTTAAAAAGAAAAAGACTCTTAAGAAAATAAAACCTTGTTTCTAGGTTTTAATATAGATCACTACTTTCTACATTTTTGTCATAGCTTTTTATAATTAAAAGCCATTTATCTCAAAACACATTTTATTTTTTTATGTCATTTATATATTTTTATTTTTATATTTTCATGTATATATTTACAAGATTAACATTCACAATTATGGAACTAAATGACAGATAAAATATCTTGTACAGAAAATTCAAATGCAAAATAAAAATAATGCAAGCTGAACACAATAACAAGACCATGGCAGAGTTGACACTTCTGCTCTTAGTAGGAGTTCTTTATGAGCCACATTAAGAGGATCTGACAAAAAGTCAGTAAAAATTCACAAATATCAATGCATCTATTTTAAAATATGGATTTAAGTCAACCATAGTTAACAATGTATCTAACTCGAAGTCTATACTATGTATTAGGATATTAGTGATAGTATGGAGGTATGAAAATTTCAAGACATTTATAAATATTTATTTTATGTTTATTACATTATTTTATTTTATTTTTGAAACATTTTAATTTATTTATTGTTTAATTTGCATCCAAGTTGGTTAGCATATGGTACAATGATTTCAGGAATAGATTCCTTAATGCCCCTTACCCATCCCCCTCCCACAATCCCTCCAGCAACCCTCTGTTTGTTCTCTATATTTAAGAGTCTTTTATGTTTCTCCCTCCTCCCTGTTTACCTCAAAATACATTTTGAAACAGGCAAGGCATGAAAGACAGTAGGACATCGTGTTGAAGAGTGTGGATTCTGGAGGAACCTTCATGGGTTTGGATCTGGGCTTCAACAGTTCCCGTGTATTTAATTTTCTTATGACTGAGTCCCTCATATGGTTATTAAAAAATGGACCCATGAGGAGGGCACCTTTTGGGATGAGCACTGGGTGTTGTATGGAAACCAATTTGACAATAAATTTCATATATTGGAAAAAAATTTTAAAAATTAAATTAAAAATAAATAAATAAAATGGACCCATGAAAAAAATAATAAAAAGTAAATAAATAAAAATTAAAAAATAAATGGACCCGTGAAAACACATAAAACATTTAAAACAGTGTCTGGCACTGAGTTAGCAACATTAAATGTTTGTTATTACATTATGTAAATAATAATCTTGAGCCATTCAAGTTAAAGGAACTTCATGAAGCATCGATGTCCAACACATGAGAGTAGGAGAGTATGTCCAACAAGCTGAGAGTGTTTAACCTTTGGGTAATCATTCAATGCACCCTCGTTTTGCCTGTCACTACAAATACAATCCACCCATGGTGGTGACTGGATTATGGCAAAGTGGCGTAAACAGCTGGATTTTGACCATGAGCATGGATAATATAGAGCAGTATGACTTGTCAATCTTCTAGGGGTTTTTAAATACAAATACAGCTTTTTAAAAACTGTAACATAATTTTTAAATATATACACTAAAACCAGTCTTTAAAGGATAAATAGAGAATTCTGATGTTCTTTTCATTGATTTCTGTTACTATCACAATCTAACCATTTTATCACTGGGCTTCAAATTAGTTTACAGAAATGTATTTTTCTTGACAAAATGGAAGACAATGTAAACTCTAAAAATGTACACATCTGCTGCCCTTAAGAATCTTATAATGTAATGGGTGGGAGACACATGGAGGGTTGGAAAGGAGATAGGCAAGAGATAAGGCAAGTAGAAGGCAGAATAGAATAAATGTTTTAAGAAACTTGCAAACTAAAAGGAATGCCTGGATGGCTCAGTTGGTTAAGCATCCAACTCTTGATTTTGGCTCAGGTCATGATGTCACCATTCATGAGATCAAGCCCCAAATGGGGCTCTGTACTGACAGCATGGAGCCTGCTTGTGATTCTCTCTCTCCATCCCTCCCCTGTGCACTCTCTCTCTCAAAATAAATAAACATTTTTAGAAAATAAACCTTGCAAACTAAAAGCCTGTTAGGGGAGGAATGATCAATAAAAATTTTACAGAAAAGCTGTCACTTGGGATAAGGCTTACAGAACCCCTTTGGGATGCCAACAGGTGGAGTGAATCCAAGATGGAGAGTGCAGTCTGGGCAGACTATTTTGGACTCATCTAGAAGCTACTAACAAATCTTTGCAGTTTCCTGCTAGCAGCTGTCCCCTACCTTGGCCCAGCTGGGGTTGCAACTAATTAAGGGGATAGCCTTGATGTTCCTTCTGGCTCCTCTGCTCTCTTTGTAAGACTCCATCCTCCCCCTTTATCAGTCATGTCTCCCTCTTCCCTCACTCCCCTCCCCCCACGCCTCTCCTTTCCCATTCTGGGAATCTGAGTAATACCTCATGTCCAATTTTCTTTAATAAGGTGGAGGAAAATGTCTCCTCCATATTAATAAGAAGAATATGTTTCTTTCCAAATAGATCTGCAACTATTTGAAATGCACATAAGCTGTAAGAGTTTCCCTCAGCAAAGAAATTTGTCCCCAGCAATTGGTATCATTTTTTCCCCAAAGTGATGAGGATATAAACAAAGGAATATATTTTCTTTTCTTACAGCATCAAAATTTTATGACTATCCTTATTTGCTGTAAAAATAGCATTCTGTACTCTGAAAGAAATGTTAAAAGACATATTTTAAAGAGTGAAAATCTCACCCATATACCCACCTGTAACCTTAATATAATCTCACCACCCTAACAAAATTGTTAGTTTTTGGATTCCCTCCCAGTGTCCAGCCATATGCACTGATTTCACATAGTTGTAATCATTACTAAAACTAATTTCATGAAGAGCTTTTACCCTTACCAACAATCCAAGCTTAAACATTTTTAAATGAACTTAATATAACAAGATGGCCCTGGGTGACATGGATTCTAAGAGTTTTTTTTTTTTTTCAAACCTTAAAACACACACACACACAAACTTTCCTGGACTTGGAGTAGAGGCACCTGGACAAGCCTGAAAAACCTGGGCTTTGGGAAATGTACTGTTGTAGAATTTGGTGATGGATGGCTTTGGAGTTCAGAGCCTACAGGTGGAAATGGCCGCTTATGAAAAGAGAGAAAAAGTAATCCCCAAACTAGGGAGGATTTAAGCTGCCAGTCTTAGACAGCTGTGAGGAAAAGAACTTCATCTCCTCTCCAGGCTGGGATGGGAGGGCATGGTTTTGGGCCAGTCCCAAAACCCTGACAATCTCCAAAGTCTGCTCCTGGCCACAAGGAGGCAAGAAGTGAGCCCAGGGAGGTTCCCCAGTAGGAAAAAGAGGTTACCTCTGGGCCTGTGCATAGTTATAATTATTCTGTGGATGTTTCTTCCTACTATTATCCCCAAACTTTTAAATTTTTTTTTTCAACGTTTATTTTTGGGACAGAGAGAGACAGAGCATGAACGGGGGAGGGGCAGAGAGAGAGGGAGACACAGAATCGGAAACAGGCTCCAGGCTCTGAGCCATCAGCCCAGAGCCCGACGCGGGGCTCGAACTCACGGAGCGCGAGATCGTGACCTGGCTGAAGTCGGACGCTTACCCGACTGCGCCACCCAGGCGCCCCAATCCCCAAACTTTTAGTAAAGACATATAAAGTTTAAAACCTTGTCTTGGATATCTGAGATAGTTTTCCTAGGGCTGCTAAAACAAACTGCCAGAGATTTGGTGGCAGAAAACCACAGGAATGTATTCTTTCACGGTTCAGGGGCCAGAACTCAGAAATCAAGCTGTTGGTGGGACTGTGCTTCTTCCAAATATTCCAGGAGAATTCTTTCTTACCTCTTCCAGCTTGGCTCCAGGTGTTCCTGGGATTCTGTGTGCATCCCGCCACTCTTTCTGCATCTTCACAGGCCTCCTCCTCTGTGTCTGTGTCTTCTCTTCTATTGCTTATAAGAACACTTGTCACTGGATATATGGCCCACCTGGGTAATGGCAGGATGATCTCTTCTTAAGATCCTTAACTTAATTACATTTGCAAAGATCGTTTTCCTAAATAAGGTCACATTCACAGGTTCCAGTTTATTTATTTTGGAGAGATGACATTCAACTGGCTAGAGTTGTGGCATGGAGAATTAAGACCCGGGACTGCACCACCGCTGGGGCAGAGTAGACAAGTGGAGAGCAGTACCTTCACTCCTGCAGCCAGAGTTATGGGACAGCTGCCCCAACAAGGAAGAGCTGGGCACAGCGAAAGCCTCATGGGGCATTAAAGGTAAAAGGATGAGCAGAGGCAACATCGAACCATGGCAAAGAACCACATCTCAGTACCCAAGGGACTGGTGATTTCTCAGAAATACATGCCTATGAATACCTGCCCAAAAAACCATTTTGAGGTTCTGGTAGTGATGTTCATTCCTTCCAAGATAGTCAAACACTAGGAAGGCTAGATCCACCACCCCCTCCCTTTCCCCTGTCATACACACACATAAATCACTGGTACTCTTGTTTCGCCTCTTCCCATACTCACTGCATGACAAAATGATCAGTATCTCTAGTGGAGAAAGACGTATATGCCAAAACAAGAAGACATTTGAGGGACACCACCATTTCACAGGTAAGGGTTCTAGCACCAATGCTAATGTGTATGTGTATGTGTTTATTTCCCACACCAACAAGCAATTCTCTGAACACCAGCAGGGTATATTATAATTCACTCAATTTTGACACCATCTACCTAGAGGTAGCATCAGATTCCACAGACTAAGGGCTCAGTCCTAAAAGACTGCTGTCCTACTTCAGATGCCAGTCACAAGTTCATGTTTGTCACCTATGCTTCTAACCCAATGGCTACAAATCAGAGGTTTGCACAACACCTCCTTGGGTTGAATTAATTGGCTAGAGTGGCTCAAAGTACTCAGTGAAACATTTTACTATTAGATTACCAGTTTATTTTAAAAGGATATAACTCAGAAACATCCAGATGGAAGAGATACATAGGGCAAGGTATGTGGGAAGGGACACATTGCTTCCTAACCCTCTCCAGAAACACCACTCTCTCAAAAACTCCATGTGTTCACCAACCCAGAAGCTCTCCCAACGCTGTTCTTTTGGGTTTTTATGGAACCTTCATTATATAAGCATACGTGTTTAAATAATTAGCCATTGATAAGTGAACTCAATTTCCAGCCCCATTCCTCTCCCAAGAGGTCAAGTGTAGGATTGAAAGTTCCAACCTTCTAATAACATTGTTGGCTTCACTCAAAACCAGCCCCCATCCTAGGTGCTTTCCAAAAATCATCTCATTTATGTAACACCAGACATATTTATTGCTCTCAACCCTTGGAAAATTCCAGGAGTTTAAGAGCTCTGTGATAGAAATAGGGACAGAGACCAAATATATATATTATATATTTTATTATAAATCACAATATCACAGCAAAACATATCGTGGAATATTGTGTGCATCAAAAGTAAAATAATGAGAAGAATCAAGCAACAAAAATTAATCTAAAAAACATTAAAAAGAGGTTGCAAAGAATAATTTTCAAAAAATTAATAATATTGCTCTCATACAAATTATAGTGAACACATACTTTAACTCAGATTTATTTAGCTCAGTAAAACCAGAAGAATGATAAAATTGGTTCAAATGAGAATTTCAGAGATTGGCTGTATATAGTCTGCGAAAGAAAGGTTGCTAGAATGTGAATGCTAAATCAGACACAAAATTGGGCTGACAGAGAAAAGGGGGGGAAACTATAACCTTTCAGGTTATCCTTTTCTATTGGACATAACTAGCTTGTATTTATCAATCATCTCAAGTTAACCAGCAGCTCACACAGTGTGAGCCTTAGCAGTTATAAATGGTAAGTGAAAGAGCACAGTCCCCTAGAGAGTTAGATAGTCTCTGAATGGGATTAGACTGTGCACTAGTGCAATGCCAAACTATGTCTTAATTCCAAGTTTTGTACAATGTTATAAAAAGATAAGGGAAATAGCCTTATGAAATAGAAATTTTTAAATGCAAAAATAGAAGAATGGAGGCATTCAGCATAAAATATGTAAATGTTGTTAAATAAACTCAAAGATTGCATAGCAGAAGGAATTCAGCTAAGAAAGGAATTTAAGACTTGGAAGACCAGATTGAGGAACTCTCTCAAAGAATTATTAACAGAAAATATTAAAGAAAAGCTAAGAGAAATGGAGGATAGAAGTTAAAGTGCTGATATTTATATTAGAAAGAAATCCCCAAAAAAGGGATAAGCATAAAAAAAAACAGAATATTTTAATAGTGGGGATATATTTTCTGGAATTAAAAAAGAATGAATGTCTCAGATATAAAAGACCATAAACTGCCAAAGAGAGGACATAAAGAAAAACCACATCCAAACACACCACAGAGAAATATAAGTTATATATTTTTAAGGGAGAGAAAATTATAAAAACTTAAAAAGAGAAAGAGCAGAACATTCAAAGAAATAAATATCTGACTGATATCATATTCTAAAAAAAAACACTGAATGCAAGAAGACAATGGAGTAGTGATGTCAAAGTATTACATAAAAGAACATAAAATTTAGAATGTTATATTCAGCCAAACTGTATTTCAAAAATGAGGGCATGACCAATAGTGTTCTAGATATACAGAGTCTCAGAAAATTGCCATAGAAGACCCACAATGAAAGCAGTTTGAAGTACCTAAATAAATGAGAGATAATCCAAGAGATATTCTAAGAGATTCATGAAGTAAGGTGAGCAAAATTTTATAAGCAGGGAATACTGGACAAGTTAAAATAATATGTGAAAACATTATAAATTGGCCCAAATATATAAGTACAAATATATTTTAGACTATATATTATACAAAAATTAACATGCTGAATTTTTAAAATTCTGACTTATGTTTTATAAAAAAGAAAAAAAAGTAAATCCTAAAGAAAAAGGTTGAAAATAAAAGGATGGAGAAAAAGGTATCACAACTCTAACCAAAGAAAGATGATATAGATGTTTTAATGTGATTTAAGCTAGACTACCAGAAAAAAAAAATGTTATTAGAGATAAAGAGAGCCACTTCATAGTTTCAATTCACCAATAAATAATCTTAAATAAATAATAACCTTAAAATAAAATAACCTTAAAATCCATAAAGAAAAGTGATAGAACTTCTGGAAAAAATTCATAAACACCATTATAGTAGATTTCAAACACTTTTTTTACATTATTGACAGGTCAAGTTAAGAAAAACTATCAAGGGTAAAGATAACAAGCAGTACAATTAATCAACTTGACTTAATGCACGTATATAGATTTCTGTATCCAACAATGATTTAAAGATACATTTTCAAGCTTCTATGAAATACTCACAATGTTTTAACATGTATTAAACCCAACAAGTAAACTCTGAACAAATTTCAAACTGTATAGCATACAGACCATGATTTCAAACAAGAGCTGATTTAAGTTAAATATTAAGAAAAAAATAAAGATAAATTCCCGTAATTTGAAAATAAAAAAATGCAGTTTGTTTAGTTTATAAACAGGGAATCATAATATAACTTTCAAATATTCAAAACTGAATGATAATGAAAAAACCTGATAATGGATTATTAATTCATATCACCTAATACCATGATAGTGATAATGAAAACCTGTAAAGTACAGCCAAAGTAATTCTTCAAGGTAAATTTATTTCTGTAAACAACTATATTGGAAAATGTAGAAGCTTCAAATTACTGAGTTAATTTACCTTCATCTTAATAAACAAAAGACTAAACTAAAAAGTAATAAATGGAAGAAAAGAAATAAAAATATGGCAAGAAATTAACAAAATAGGAAATAAAGATATAATAGAGCATATCAACAAAGTTAAAAGTTGATTTGTTGAAAAAATAAAAACAGAAAACTTGAGAAACCCCTGAACACCAACAAAGAGAGAAAACATAAAATGAAAAAAGGGACAAACTACAAATAAATAAATAAATAAATACACTTCAAACAGAAAGATTAAATGATAAAATAATACTACCAACAATTATTTGCTAATAATTTTGAAAAATCAGTTTAGATAAAGTGGATAAATTCCTAGAAAAATAACTTAATAGAAAAACTCAAGAAACAAAAATATCAGATAGTCCTGTAACTGTTAAAGAAATTGAAGTTGTGTTTTAAGATCTTCCCACAAATAAAATACCTGACAGATTTACAGATGATATTTTTCCAAATAAGCCAAAATAGGCTTATTTTTGAGGCCCCAATACTAAGCCACAGCTCTTATACTAAAATCACACTAAGATGTTCCAGGAAAGGAAAAAATCATGATACCCCATTTTGAGTATGTATGCAAATATACTTAAAACATTAACAAATCTAATCTAAGAACATTAAAAAGTTAATACACCTTGACCAAATTAGTTTTATCCCAGGTATGCAAGGATGATTCAATACTTTGAAAATCAAGAAATTTAATTCACTACATTAAGAAATGAATAGGAAAAGCCATATAATTCTTCAATAAATGTAGGAAAAGAATTTGATAAAACTCAACAACATTCTTAATTCTCATAGTTACTAATAAACAGGACCTTCCTTAGCTCATAAAGAGTTTTTATTGTAAAATCTAGGAAATATAGGGGCGCCAGGGTGTCTCAGTCGGTTAGGCATCCAACTTTGGCTCAGGCCATGATTTCATGGTTCATGGAATCAAGCCCTTCATTGGGCTCTGTGCTAATAGGTCAGAGCCTTAAGCCTGCTTCAGATTCTGTATCTCCCTCTCTCTGCCCCTCCCCTGCTCCTGCTCTGTCTCTCTCTGTCTCTCAAAAGTGAATAAATGTTAATTTTTTAAATAAATTAACAAAAATAATAAAAATAAAATCTAGGAAAAATATGATCATGTGTCATTTTTATAATTATAATACACTACCACTTAGATTGCACTGGAAATCTACAAAGATAAAATAAACTACAAAGTAAAATAAACCAAGAAAAAGAAATCAGATTTAAAAGCATTTGTAAATGAGAGCCTAAAAGAATCTCCAGATAAATTACTAGAGAAGGAGAATTTAGCAAATTCACTGGAGATAATATCTCTGTCTATAATGCATTAGGAAACAAAAGGAAAATATGAAAAGAAGACATCATTTACAATAGTATCAGAGGATATTTAAGAATGTATCTAACAAAAGACATGCAAGACTCTTCAAGGAAAACTTTTAAACTTTATTAAGAGATATTTTAAAGAATTAAATAAATGAAGAGATTGATTGATTTGAATATGCTTAAAAAAGAGCTCTTATTTTTCACAATGTTCTTTAAGGAAAGTGAAAAGAGTTAAAACTGAGAGAAGATATTTGTAATGCTTAGCTGCAACAAATAATTAGCATATAAAAGATTCTTTTAAATCAATAGGGAAAGCTCAAACAATCTATTAGAAAAATAGATTTCTGCAAATAGAAGAAATCTTCTTCACAGAAGAAATACATGGCCAAGAACTATAAAAGATGCTTTTGATCATAGAAATAAAAACTAAGACCACATTTATAGTTATTTAACTGGCAAAAATACTTAAAGTCTGATAAAATCAAGTATAGAAAAATACATAGATCCACAGGATCATATACCTGCTGGGACTGATGCAATAAATTGATGTAACCACTCTAGATAACAGTTTGGTCATATTTCCTAAAGTTGGCCAATTACACATTCTATGAACTAGCAACTCCACTAGTAACTGTATATTCAAAAGAAGTTTCTGAACATGTACAAAAGGAGATACATATAAGAATGTTTCTATTATTACTGCTTGTCATAGCAAAACAAACTTGAAACTACCCAAATGCTCATCAATGGGAGAATGGATGAGCCAAGAGTGGAATGATCACATGATAGATTATAAGAAATAGAAATGAATAAAGTATATTAACTTGCAATGGTATGCATAAATCTTAGCAATTCAACGTTAAGTGGAAAAGTAGCCCAATTTTTATAGAGCCTAGAATAACTAAAATCAAAATAGGTTTTTAAAGACTACACATGGGTGAAATAAAAACAATTTAAAAAACAAAGAAGAAAATGATTAATACAGGACTCAGGATGGGTTTGCCTCCGATGGGAGGAGGCAGAGATGTATGAGATAGGGAACCATATGGTTGGATAGAGGTTATTGCCCATGGCCCAGCTTTCATTAGTATTGGTGGTTTTGTGAGTGCTATTATACTCTTAAAAATAATTAAATAAAATTTCATGTTCCAGTGATGAGAGTTAGAGATGTACTAAAGGTATGATTAATCCAGTTCTGTGCACCTAAACACCATAGAGAGATTAAAAATAGGAAAATGGGGCATGGGTATGTAATTTGGTAGAGATATTGTCGGATGGGAGGTCATTTGTGCAGAGTAAGAAAAAAGATGAAAAAGAAAAAGTAAAACAAAATTAAAGAAATGTGAACAAGAAAGTAAAGAAATAAATAATAGATGTGAGGTGGGTTGTCCATTGTCTTTTGAGTGACAAGATGTTTTGTTCAATCCATGACACTGATGAGCCATTCTTACCTTTCATGGGAAAGCCCATTAACATGGAAATTCTCTGTTCTAATATAAATAAGTATTGCAAAGTTGAACTCTGTTTCTAGGACAGCTTCTACTAGAAGGCAGTTGCTAAATGTTTCTAGAGGGAACCAGCTGTGGGAAAACTATTAATTAGCCCCAGTCATTATATGCAGATTAAATTGGCCAACTTGATATACAAAGCCAATAGAGGAGTTAGGTGATGTGCTCTTGATATCATAAGAAAATCATACAATATTTTTATTGTTCCCAGTGGACTAGGAACGTTTTTAACCAAGAGAAAGCTCAAAGTAGCATTTGACTAGAGAAATGAGACAGGATATTCCTCGGTTTCAGGGAGAAACAGTAAGACTACTCCTGAAGAAAGAGGCAAATTGTCAGCTGAGAAATGTTTGAAAGACTTTGGAGTCCCAGTCTCATAAAGCCAGGCTCCAGAAACTGGTAGAACATTAACAACCACAATAAAATTTGAAGCTAGTTGAAATCATAACATAGGTAGTTATTTAGAAGAATTACAGTAAACAGTCAGAAATTATGTTTAAATATACCACACAATTTTTATTAAAAAGAATTCTAAACCATATCAAACTTTTCCACCACTAAAAACTAAAAGGAGCAACTTTGAACCCCTAGGTGTCCAATGGTACAGGAGTGGCCCCTGACGAGTAAGTTTCTCTTTGAAGCCCCATTTTTAATCTTAAAAATTTATATAAATTTTGGACTCTATTATATATGTGTGTGTGTGTGTGCATCCAGATTTGTTTCCACAGAAAAATATTTTAAATGCCTTACAATTAAGCAAAAAGAAATGTTCCCAGTGTGCCAGGCTTATACTAAGGTCTTGTACTCCCTCACTCATTAACACATACTCCATTTTGAGAAGAATCACTATAATTATCCTTTTTTGGTTCAAGTTTTGTCCTAAATTTGATTTTTATAGTAAAATATGTATTTCTGATGTGTGCTTGGAACTTCAAAAAAATAATTTTCAGAAGGTTCAGAAATTTAGAAACTGACTTTCCTGTTTATTTTGTGTGTCCAATAATTTCCTCATACCTACTTGTGGCAGAAACGTTCCCTTCTCTCTGAAGACATAGTTGGACTATCTTTCCCAGCTCTCCAGACAGGTGGGCGTGGCCACACAGCTGAGTTCTGGCCAAAGGAATAGTCCTGTGGAAAGCAGTGATACCTCTCCCCATCTGGCAAACACACACACACACACACACACACACACACAAAAGGACAAAAAAAAAAAAAAAAAAACCCAGTGACCTCTCTTCTCTTCCTTTTTTCCACACCCAGGCCACCTGGGAAGCCACATGTGGAGACTGAACAATCCTCGTCAGCCCATGTCCCTGAGCACAGAGACAGCCTTCAGACCCTGGGCTCTGCAAACTGGGCTTTTCTTTTGCAAGAAATAAAGGTATATTATATTAAGCCATGGAGATACGAGTTTATCTATTACAGAACATTAAGCATTACATGAACTAATACATACCTCCTGAAAATGTGGGAAGGAGTGAGACAATTCACATTAAGTAATTAACACCTAGGGTCTCATGGAATGTGAGCTCCTGTCAATTTGAGGCTACAGGGCCCTGGGACTGTGCTGCCAATGCCTATCAATCTATTTCTTAAATTGCAGGGTAAAGTTAACCACAAATAACAAAGTCATGAAATCAAGCTGTCACAAATTGGCCTCCACATTCCTAAGGCATTTGAAGTGTGTGTATCGACAGGAAAAAACAGGAGGAAATAAAGAGCAGAAGGTAACCCAAGTCAGAAAATTATATTCAAATGTATTTGCAAACCTAGTCTGCGCCCAAAAAGGTAGTGAGAAAGAGAGGGGCTTTTGCTGAGATCTATTATATGTCAGTTGGAGAAATAAGCAATTCACGCTGGTTGTCTCATTTCTTGTCCAGAATAATCCTAAAGGTACATATTATTTTCTTCATTTACAATTAAGAATTGATGCTCCAAAAAACAAGATCTCACAGTTTATAGGCAGCAGACCTGAATTCAAACATGAATTGGTCTGGTTCAATGTCATTCCTCTTTCAACATAAGCATTTAACCTTTCAACACCTGTGATTCTATGCTGAAGGTGAGCCAGGCCCTCTGCTTGTGGGACAGGGAGCCTGTGATGAAATAAGTCATTAAGGGAAGTGTTATGTACAATGCAAACATGGAGGCCATTTAAAACGGGCTCCCTGAAATGAAAGCTGGGCTCAAACAGAGCCCACTTTCAAGGGGGCCTCATTTAAATGGCCAGCTGCTAGGGAAGAAAGGCTTTAAAGGAAGCACCTTTCTGCTGGGTTTGCAAAACTTCAGGTTCATGAATTCAAGAGCAGATTAAAGAGGAGAAAACAGGGTTTTAGACTGCAGCCTCAGGAGCTTCCTGCATGTCTCAGGCCAGGAGGTTGGCTTTTCCAATTGTGCAATTAAGCGATGCTATCCAGCCTCACTCCCGGTTTTCAATTAATCTGCAATAATGAATTTAACAACTAAAATGCATTTGCTAATTGAGGTGCTTGCTGGCCAGGTCACCTCCCCTTCCCTGTCTGACAGCAAACTCCCCCCACTGTGCCAAGGAAACATGGGGCAGGAGGAGCCTTGCCCCCACCACCCCCACTGCTATCCCTGGCTAAAAGGAATGCCCAGTGGACAGGAAAAGGAGCTGCCTGGGAGGAGACGCCTCAAAATACTGTCACAGACAGAAATTGCTACTTGGGGCACATCCTTTGATTTTTACTTCCAAGTGAAAACTCATGATGCATTCCAGCCATATTATCTGCCTGGCCCTTGGCAGCTGTTATGTAACAGTAAGGGCATTAAACTTGGGCTAGGAAGCACTTAATAAAGAGTGCAGATTGTTGTTTAGAAGCAGGTTGACTTTGGAAAGTTAGTACCTCTCACTCAGTTTGCTCATCTGGAAAATGAAACTAATAGAACTGACCCTGGGATCACAGTGAGGAGTAAATGAATGTGATAGGAACTCATCACAATGTCTTACTCTCCACTGAAGGGCATGGGGAGATGGCACCATGGGGAGAGCTTGAGTGGCCAATGTACAAAGTATACCAAAGGGGATGGTGAGAAAGGAGCCCACTAGCAAGAAGGGGTCAGGAAGCAAAGGAGATGGAAGACATGCCTGGCTGTGGAGCTGAGATACTCATTAAAGGAAAGGAATGAACAGGGTTGGAGAATAGATGTAAGAAAGTGTAGAAGGAAGTAGGCAGACAGAAGTAACATGGGGATTTGCCCCATCCTATTCCCAGCTTCTCTGCCATCAGCAGATTCACACAGTGCCAGGACTGCAGGTGCTGCACATAGAGATGGGCCACAGAACTCACCAAAACTCATTTAGAGCCTCAAGAGTTTTCTTCTTTTCTTTTATTTTTTGGCAAAAAGACCTAACAGGTTCCACCTCCTGGCCAACCTCCCTTTGTCTCATGTGTGCAATGAAATGCAATCAGCTAGCTTTAGGAAGTAGCTGGGAGCTCTGGAGACCTGCAGCCCAGGCCATTCACCTTATCACAGCACTGTCCTTGGTACTAAGATTTATGGAAGAAAGAAAAAGGATTTGAAAGCATGTCCCCAAGGAAGCACAGGGGCCTGGAACACCTGGAAAGTACAGGGAGCATCAGATCACTGAGCCTCGGACTCCCAGATTTCCCCAACTCAGAACTGTGGACTACAGAAGGGAAGGTTCTGGGGATTTGATTCTAAGAAGGATGAGGCAACAGGACAACACTGCAATTCAGTCAGGGGCTAGGCATCAGTGAGGGAGTCCCAGGTTTGGATGCCACTTTGGAAAATGGTGGTAGGTCAGGTCAGGAAAGTGCACAGTGACCATGGGATGGTGTTGCCTTGGCTGCCAGAGACACCATGCTGGGTTAAGGACCATTTTCCAGAGACGGCACATTTCAGCTGCCTCCTCCCTGCTGCTGGAAGAGGTTATAAGTTACATAGACTATCCTACTGAAGTCAGATTGCACTCTGTGGGCATCTAACTCAGGCTGTACATTATCCACTCTGGATTTACCATGCTTGAAATGGGGAATCAATTTCTTCAAAAATCATCTCCCTTAAGAAACATAGTTCAGATACCAGGAGCATCAGAGGAAGAGATATCATGGCAGGGAGGGGAGGGAGCTGACTCTTGAAGGCTTCGTGTCTCAAACCTACACATAGGCATCCAAGAATATTGGCCTCTCTTCATTCATTCAACAAATATGTATCGAGTGCCTCCTTCATGACAGTTTCTCTGCCATATATGCTATGAAATAAAGAGACAAATTTTCTGCCCTCAGAGATCCGGGAAAGAAATTATTAAGCCAGGAGTTACACACGACTGTGAGTGGCCTGCCCAAGTATATGAATGCCAGAAAGTGACCGCATGTCATAAGAGGTATGATGAGGAGACAGTCCTACAAGTTCTGCAGCACAAACTCTCATTTCTCAAATATGGAAAGCAAATCCCCGAAAGAGGAATGTAGTTAGTATAATTTCATGCTGATGTGAAATGATGAAGATGCTTCCAGGTATTATCACCTGGCTGGCCTCAATCCCTGATAGCTAAAAGAGATGGAAAATTTGAGTCCAAGTCATATCCTTTCCACGAAACCATTATGAATGACCTCAGCCTTAACCAATTCCTCCCTTCACAACATTCAAAGCCCTTATTTGTCTGGGCTACTCAGATCTGATAAACCATATTCTGGGCAGAGTGTACTGCCTAGATGCATCTCTTACATATGAACTGTTTGGCTCCCTACATCCTGTTAACCTTAGGAACTGTAGTTACTCAACCCCCAAATGTAGTCTCACTTTCTTATGTAGAAGAGAAAGTTAATATTATCCTCAGAGATGCACGCTGCAAGGACCAGTCGATCATTGTCCCAGAAATCTTTGAGGTAATCTTGCTGCTGGAACCCCTCTCAAACCCTGGACCTCTACTCCTCAGAGACTAGGCTCCAGCTTTTCTCAGACCTCATTTCCCGTAAACCAGGGACTTGGTTCTACTGATCCCCTTGGACTATGCCTGGCCTAGAACTGAGGGCTAGATTTCCCTTTCCCAAACTCCCACATCTTAGAATACAGCTAGCTATTGTCTGCTGCTTGCCCCAACCTGAACTGGCCATCACAGTCTATATATACACCTGCACCAAGGGTCAGCCCTCTGAGCCTTGTCAGCATAGATGCCCCACTTCAGTTCCCACTTGCATTTCTGGCTAAGTAACTCAGGTATCACTTGCCCTCTCTCCTCATCCTCTCATCTATCCTTTTCAGATCACTTTCACATTTGTAATTCTCTCTAGTCACAGACCCATGGCTAACACTAGCCCTCCTTGGAGTCTCAGTTCTAGATGCTTAGCAACATGCCCCTCCAGGTCAAAGCTACATGGTGGTCTTTGTGTTCTCCAAGAGCCCCACATGTAGTTGATTCTCAGTGGGTCTTTGAGTGGTACATAGGTCCTTCCCATGTGATTACTGAGACAAGGGCACAGTGAATGACATCACTGTTGTGATGACAACACAGGGGCCAGACCACTCTTATCTCCTGTGCCAGCTCAGCCTGGACCATCCTCAACTCCAATCTGGGCCAAGGCTCATGCTGTCAACCCTTAGCTGCTCTCATCTTGAGTGCTTGGGAATCATGGGGATACTGCGAATGCTCCAGAAGAATAAAAACTAAGTAACAATGTTCAGGTTTAGCATTTTTCACACATGTTTACACCACGCCCCACTCTCCCCTCCTATTTTTCTTATCTCTTCCCCTTCCACCCCCCCACTTGCAAGGAAGAAAATAATAATGCAAAGGAAGGCTAATTCTAAGTTTGTGCAGCCCCAGTATGCATCTGGGTCCACCTTCAGTCCTGTTATTTTCTCCTGTGTCTGGCTTTGACAAGACTGATGACATTTACATTTTCCAAAAGCTTCAATAAGAGCCACTTTAGCTGCAATCACCTCCACCTAATTTCCCCAGTCAATTTTTTTTGGCTTAAATCACACAACAGAACTAAGACCTGAGCTGTTCTGACAACTTGTCACTGAATAGGGTTCAGCCCAAATGGGCTGTCTTGAAAACCAAGGACAAAAGGGAAAAAATGGACTAAGTGGCCTGAAAATGAAGTGGAATGGCTGGAGGAAGAGAGGAGATTGGCATGACTCAATTTGGTGAAGTTCTAGAATAGGTGGTTCAGTCCTGTTTGGGGGCCAGAGCAAACATAAAATGTTCTTATTTCTCTAGACAGGAGGTAACAGCATCCAGGGCTGGAAGGGCCAGTTGCCCCACTGCCCATGGGAGCCCTTATCCCAGATAGGAAAGCTTTCCAGCTTATGGGATAGAGCCCTCAGGGGAAGGTATGACTCTCATTCTTTCACCTGATTCTGGATCGAAGGGTTAATGAAATGTTGTACCCAAAGCTGCCCAATGATTCAGAGCTGGAAGAGGGACATTAGATGAAACATTGCATCCATTTTTTAAATAAATGTATTTATTGAATAATTATATACTACATAAAAGTATTCAAAATATAAGGGCTCATTTCAATGAATTTTCACAAGGTAAACTCATAAACCACGACCCAAACCAAGGTTAAAAAATAAAAGCAAAAACATCCAGTAAGCTCTGCTCAGCTCCCTCTCAGTCACTAATTCTCCAAAAGGTATCATCATCTGGATTTCTAAAACCACGGATTAGTTCTGCTTCTTTTTGTACTTTATATAAATGGAATAATATATTAAATGTGTACTTTTCTGCATGCAATCCATGTGTTTAGATACAGCAATAAGCCATTCATTTTCATTGCAGTGTAGCATTCCGTTGTCTACCCCAGTTTGCTTCTCCAGCACACTTGATAGATACCTGTGTTATTTCCAGTTTGAGGCTCTTGTAAGTAATGCTACTCTGAGGGTTTTGATGCCTCGGTGCACATAGGTATTGATTTCTATTTAGGTCTATATGTGGGGGAAGAACTGACAGTTCATGGGGTGCATGTGCAGGTGGCTTCAGTAGATGCTGCCAAGCAATTTTCTAAAGTGTTTGTACCACTTTACCCTCAAAAGGAGTATGACAGTTTCAGTCGCTCCACATTCTCTCCAGCACTTGGCGTTTCATTGTAGCCCCTCTGGTGACTGTATATGGTTTTACTTTGCATTTCTCTGATTACTAAATGTGTGCACCTTTTCATGTGCTACTGACTAGATACCTTGTTAAGTCTTCTGCCTATTTTTTCTACTGGGTTCTCTGTCTTTTTCTCTTTGATTTGTAGGGATTCTTTACACATTCTGGAGACAAGTTCCTCATTGGTTATATGCATCCAGATAGGAAGTGTGACATATCACTTACCAGTCTCAACTCCCTACTCTTTTCCTCATCCATCTCCCAGCTTCACTTGATGCCTGATGTCACTCACCTCAATCTTTCCACTCTCAGCCTAGGCTCCCACAAACATTTCTCTGTCTCACTTCCGTGTGGCCCAGATGCAGGTCCCCAAGAATCCCCTCCCAGAGGGGGAGCTATCTTCAGAGGTGCATACCCACCCAGCTCTTGTGATCTGGTCTTGGGTTCCACACCAGCCTTAACACAGCCCCAAGGCTCACCCATGACTGTGAGCTCAGAAGGGACCAGGGTTTAGGTGTGGAGCTGAGCTCTGTGAGGGATGTGGCAGAGTGCTCTCATCTTCTCTGAAGCATGATAATAGCATGGGGGACCAGTATCAGTATCAGTGGGTGGGCTTTTTCAAAATCCAAACAGTAAGCCTGAGAAGAGACCCACCTGTATAGAACATTTGTTTTTATAAGTGAAAGGATGCTGGTCTAGCTGGAAGTCAGGAAGCCAGGATCTTACCTCATCACTGCCTAGGGTGACCAGTTTATTTTGGTTTGCCCAGGATGGTCCCCATTTTAGCTCTGAAAGTCCTGAAATCTAGGAAACCCCTCAGTGAGAGGGAAATTTTTCACACTTCTAAATAGCTGTGTGTCTTGGGGAAAACTACTTTCCTACTCTGAGCTACAAAACCTTCATTTATAAATTGAGTTGGGAGTAAGATAGTAGATCTTTACTTTACCTTCCATATCTGACTTGTTGTTTTTGTTGTTGTCCTAGGATCTTCAAATAATGTACAGTCAAGAGACAAATGCAAAAATTCCATGATGAAGGTGAATGCATGCCCATCTCTGTGTTAACGTTTCCCAAATAATAATGGCTACCAACTACTGTGTACCATAGTGTGCTAGGCATTGTGCTATATGCTCTATGTTCAGAATTCTCTTTAACCCTTGTGACATTCCCAGGATATAAGCATTGATGTCACCATTTCACTTATGTATGTGGAAACAGAGACTCAGAAAGTTTGAGCACTAGGCCCAATCTAATACAGCTAATCAACAAAAAGTAGTAGTATTTAACCCTCAATCTGAGTCTTTCCAACGTCCCTGGGCTTAACCTTAGCATGTCACACCAACTCATATCTAATTGCTCTGGGCTTTCAAGTCATCACTTATAAAATGATGCTCTTTCACTTCCTGCCTTGCACCTGTCCCAGGACAAGGTGATTTCATATGTACCATCTTATCTGATAACTACCTGACAGGGTTGTCATGCAATCAAGTAAGAGCCTTGAAAAATTAAAAACATTCTGTAAACAAAGGGATTGTTATTAATAATACCTGGAGAAAGCCAGAGTATATTCACACAGTTTGGACAACTAGGATGTGGCAGGTCTGAAAAAATGCTTCCTCTCTGAAATAAGCTTTCTAAATTTGATGTTCCATGTGCCTAAAGAGACCAGATATTCATCTAGAAGAAGAAAAGAACATATGAGAACCAAAGAGAAAGCAAGAGTCAGGGAACCCAACAACAAATTTCTAAGAGTTTACTCCCATCAGTATGAGAATTGACTGGAAATGTAAAGATCTGGACATTTATACTGTGTTTCCCAGAGTGTTATAACATCTCAAATGGTATGAAAATCTATGTGAGACCATGTCTAAATATGGAGAGTAGAGTCTAGTCATTGAAAAGCTAGACAAGATTTGGTCCAGATAGCAAGAAAAAGAAAACAACAAATATCAAAAACATAAAAATCAGGGTAATAATACAACAAGAAGAGGTGGGTGAAAACCCAGCACAGGGGGCTACAGATGGTCTGGGACAGGCCCATGCTTGAACTGTGGACACTAAAAGGACCCCAAAGACCTCCTCTTGAGGTCCTGATCAAAACATAGACCTTTGTCCACAGAAAAATGTACAAATGTAAAATCATATACACTGAATGTTCCATATGACACAGGGTGTCCAGAGACCCAAAGCCTATCCCCAGGACCTCTTGCCATCACTGAACCTTCACTTTTAGAAGGAGGAAACTTAAGACCCATAAAGGTATGGTGATTTCTCCAAGATCAGCAAGATGGTAGATGGCAGACTCAAGAGGGCCTCTCAGGTTTCCTGTCTCTAGATCAGAGCTATTCCTAAGGAAGGGAACTGGAAGAAATCCCCATCTTCAAGGTCAGAGTCTGCATCTCTTACACCACTGTACACACTATATACCTGTCCTCAGTCTTATTGTCCATAGTGGAAGGTCTGCTAATGTCCCTGATGTTCCCACCAACCTGGGTGTGCATTTCTGGATGATTCTTCACCATGAAGACACATTAGGATTCAGGGAAGCCAATCTTCCTCCCCTGAAGCTAACAGAGGTTCGCAAGCCCATGAATGAAGATAAAAGTTAGGAACAAATGGCAAATCAAATTCCAGAAATGGCACTGCTCATAATTTAAAACCCACGTTTCCATCATTTGTCCTGGCTCCAAGCCTGGATGCCTTCCATACTCTCAGAACCTGTGGCAGGGGTGGGGGAAAACTGGCCCCTTACCCAGAGGGTGTCTGCGAGTTCCTCCCCTTCAACCTCTGCCAGCATGGTGGGATGCATGCGAACTGCTGTGCCAGCACTCCCGGGGGTGCATCTGTAGGGGGAATGCCAGCCGGCGCCATCATGAGAGTTCACACCCGCAGCAGGCCCCGGTGGGGGTGAGCTCCATCTTCATTCTCGGTCCTCTGCCTGGCTTAGCAGGAGCTTCCAACTGCCCCTCAACAGCTGCTTGATGCCCACATGGCGATGAGCACAGATATGGCCAAAGCCTTGGGTGGCAATTACTTTTACTATTACTGTTAACCTTGATCATAATCCTTGGAAAGTTTCACACATTTTCCCCAATTCCTGCATAACCCCTGCAGTGGCTTCTTTCTCTTGACTGCCTAGCTCTCAGTTCCCCTCCTCCTTTCACTTCCTCTCTCTTCTCATCCCTTCACACGGGCTGTTCAATTAATTTACTCCCAGAAAACAAAATCCATTGTCGGGAGCTTTCGCTTTCGAAGGCTGGTTCCCTGCAGTCTTACAACTACTCCTAACAGCAGTGCATCAAGAGAAAGTCATTACAAAGGAGAGGCAATGCTCAGCACTCCCTCATGGCTGTGTGCTTGTGTTCTCGCCTGGTGCTACAGAGCAGTTATAGGCAGGGGAGGCAGAAACAGAGAGGCCAAGGAGAGAAGGAAGGATAGGCTCTGCCCTGGGGAATGGTGTGTGCCTGGGGAAACAGAAGCTCCAAAGTTGGGATTCTAGATTCCAGAGAATATAGCTGCAGCCCCTGGGAAAACATGCATATTCAAGTTGGACTCATCTCTCTTAATACAAGCTTGCATCTTCATTTGCTTGCTGTTAAAACACAGCCAGACCTCATTGTGTTGCACTTCACAGAAATTGTGTGTTTTACAAATTAAAGGTTTGTGGCAGCAACCCTACATCAAGCAAATCTATCGGCACCATTTTTCCAGCATCATTTGCTCACTTTGTGTCTCTGTCACATTTTGGTAATTCTCACAGTATTTCAACCTTTTTCATTATTATTGTATTTGCTTTGCTGCAATCTCATGATCAAACCTGAACGGATGAGGAGTTGCTCCTTCCAGATGAGCAAAGACCGTGGTTTCTTGAGATGGAAGCTACTCCTGGTGGAGATGCTGTGAAAATACTTGAAATGACAACAAAGGGGTCAGAACATGACATAAACTTAGTCTATAGAGCAGCTGCGGGTTTTGAGAGGCTTGACTCCAATTTTGAAAGAAGTTCTGCTGTAAGTAAAATGCTATCAAACAGCATCACGGGCTGCAGAGAAATCGGAAGACTCAATCAACATGGCAAACTCCACTGTCATCTTATTTTCAGAAACTGCCACAGCCACCTTGACCTTCAGCAACCACTGCCCTGATCAGTCAGCTGCCACCAGCATCGGGATAAGACCCTCCACCAGCAAAAAGATTACAACTCACTGGACGCACAGATGATGGTTACCAATACATTTTAAAATAAATAGATAGATGATAGATAGATGGATAGATAGCTTAGATAAATAAAGTTTTTAGCAATACAGGTTTTTTTTAATAAAGGTATGTACATTTTAAAATACAGAATGCAATTACATGCTTAAGAAACTACAGTGTAGTGTAAACATCACTTTTACACACACTGGGAAATCAAAGAATTCATTTGACTTTCTTCATTGTGATATTCACATTACTGTGATGGTCTGGATCCAAACCTGGAGTATCTATCTGCTAGGTGTGCCTGTAGATACTTGATTGGTTGCTTGGTTGGCTGGCTGGCTGGCTGGCTAGTTGGTTTGTGGGTGTGTGGGTTGGTTGGTCTCAGGCCAAGATTTATCTGTGAACCTATACAGTCACAGAGGGGCCACCACATCCCTTGCCTCTATGGCCTCAACATTTCATTCTCTGCTTTCTGCTCAAAATTTGGCACAAGGAAAAGAAAACACTTCAAAACATCACAGCTTCCCCACTAAATCAAGGACTCATTGTGACATCTGGTGGTTTTCCACAGTCTTGCCCCAGAAGCGGTAGCTTATATGACAGCTCTTTGGGGATGGCCCTAGTCCTCCTCCAGTTCACTGGGCCCTGCATCACATGCCTCATTGTCTCCATTTCCTCTGCACCATCTTGCAGCAGATGAGCTCTTGTGTCTTCTTTTTCCTTTTTAAATATTATTATTATCTTTTACTCAACAAACATTTATGTAAGGCTTACTGTATACCAGACAATATCTGAAGCAATGTAAGCATTAATTGATTTAATTCTCATGCCAATGCTTATTTTACAGATAGGGAAACTGAGGCAAGAGTAGTTTAAGTAACTTGCATGAGATCACATAGCTACAGGTGGCAGGGCCAGGATTCTAACTCAAGCAAACCTGTTTCTCATGTCCATACCCTCGGCCATGATGCCGTGATGCTTCTCTCCTGTTGTACAAAGAGCCCTCCCCATCCCTGGGCTCAGTGGTCCCCCACTAGCTTTCCTGCCTCCCATTTACACCACACTTGCTGCTGTCATGCTCTGTCCTGAGATCGATTTCATCCTGCCGATTTTGCCTAGACTTCCTGGCTCTGAAATGAACAGCATAAACCATCAGCTTGCACACATCCCAGGCTTATCTTGTCATTGCTCTCCAGCTATTCCCCCCAGGGCAAACTACAACAGTGGTACCTGGATGTGCTCAAAGGCAAGGCCATTAGTCCCGCCGATGTGTTGCTGCCCCTGCCTAGAGTCTAGCCTTCAGTCTAGCCACCAGCAGAGTCTGCCCCTTCGAGCCTAACTAAACCCAATATGCACACACTTCTGCTTGTGTTCTCATAATGTCCTACAGCCCAGACTCCAGCTCTCCCTGCCCCAGCCCTCCCACCCATCTCTGCTTCCAGCAGCTCCTCAGATTTGGCAGCTATAGGCAGACAATATGAGTGACCTTGGGCTCTCTCCTTACACATGAGGCTTAGGGGACTTAGCTAGACCCCTTCACATCTGGGGCCTTGTTACTCAGGTGCCAGAGCTTAAATGGCCCCTCTGCTTCCCTAGACTCAGCTTGGGCAAGGCCTCTTCAATTTAAGCCTAATTAAAAAACACTCCATCTTCTAGCTTTCACTAGGAATAAGCTACTATCTGTTTCTCTTCCAAAATCTGCATCTCATTTGTTACTAGTACTTTTTCCCTTTGGGTCCCTTCAGTCTTCCAGAGCCTATTAAAACAGCCACGTCTGCCTTATTTATACAAGGTTAGGTTACAATGTATGCAATTCCTCTTCTTTCATGTCTTGGGTAATTTATTCTTCATCTTCTTCAGCATGTCACATGCATTTTGTCCTTCTCCGGCATTCCTTTGTTTTCCCAGGCTGGGGTTTGATTTTGACATGGATACTGCTACCAGTCAGCTTCTGGTACTCAGGTTTGGTGGGCGGGCAGGAAAGGGGCCCTGTGTTTCTGACTTGGAAACTGGATGCATTATTGAATTTGGTCCTCCACAGAGGAAAAAAATGCAAGCCGTGGCACCAGCTAGCAAGTGATGGGGGAATGGGGGGCTGGGGATGGGGGCTGAGTCTGAGACAGGGTTAGCAGCCATGCACTGCTTTTCCCATCCCCCTCCACAATGCATATTTTAGGGACTAGCAGAGTAAATGAAGGAAGGGGAGGGAAGGGAAGGAAAAGAAAGGGAGGAAGAAATAAAAGTAAACTTTACAGGATGTTGAAAATAAGCCTCTAGCACTTCCTTAGCTGTGCAGGGAATCAGCTAAGAAAAGTAGAGCCTGAGTTGAAGAGAGTGGCAATCCTGTCCTCAAATTATAAACCTTAGCAATCATAATCATAATCATAGCATAGTACATAGCATCTATATATATTTTTTCACAGTTACCAACCCATTTTTACTAGTACTTAAACAATCACTAGTTAACTCTAATCTGATCCTCCCAAGTCTAAACAGCCAATATGGCCTAGAGTTCTTTGGGGCTCAGATGCCCCCTCCTCATTCCTTGCCATCACAAAGGCCCAACAGAGAAGCATACCTATGTTCTGTTCTGTGCTCTCAGGGTGGCCCAGATAGGCCCCAAGACAGGCCTGGTCAGGACTTCAGTACACTGGAAGGTCAAGTCAGCCTTGGCTTTGGCAGCATGTTTCAGGAGCGAGAAGAAGCCCCCATTCAACCCCCAAACTCCAACTCACTCAGGATCCCTTCAAATGGCCCTTGTGGGAGAAAACCCTTGTAATCCACTCCTAAAGTTCAGGGTTATAAAGTAAGCTCTTCCAAATGTGTCAAGATGCTACCTTGGAGTCATGTTAAATGACAGAATTGAGCCCACTTTTTTTGATCCCTGATAACGAAAAGAGAGAAGAGCATTAAACTCACAGTGTCTGCTGAGAATGCGGGCTCTAGAGCTAGACTGCCTAGGTTTGAATCCTTATACCACTTCTTAGCTCTGTGAATTCAAGCAAATTACTTAACCCCTTTGGGCCTCAGTTTCTTCATCTATAAAATGGGATTGATAACCCCTTACTCACTGGGTTTGTTGTAAGGATTAAATGGAGCAATACGTGTAAGTACCTCTAACAGAACTTGGCACATTGCAAGTAAAAAGCAGTGTTGTTTTAATCTAATTTTCATTATTATTACAGGAAAGATATGTTTTCACACATATAAGGGAATTTGGAAAAAAAATCTGCAAAAATAAGAACAATACACTTTACCCATTTCAAAATCACAGTGAGACATTGTATCGGCTAGTTACTGCCTCATAACAAACCACTCCCAAACTCATTGCAATAACCTTTTTTTTCCTCAGACATCTATGAACTGGCTGAGATACACTGGGCATCTCTACTTTAGGGTGTGGATCTGGCTGAACTTGCTATGGTGTAGACTCAAGTCTGCTCTACTCCTGTATGTTCTAGGACTCTGACTGAGCCAGTGCAGCACATAAGGGAAGCACTTGCTGTGGTGAGAATAAGCCGTCAGAAACATACAGTTCGAAGGGGTAGACTCAGAACTGGCACCCTGGCACTTCTACCCATATTCCTCTGGCCAAAGCAAATGATAAAATTAGCCAAAGGCCAAGAGGTGGTAAATCCACCACACAACTAGTGGGAATGGGATGGTGTCTGAATTACGTGACAAAGAATGTGGATATAGAGAGGCATGGAGAAGCAGGCCCAAAAATGCAGTGCACTGCAAACGGACCTACTTGTGTCATGCTCTGTATGTTCCTCCCAATATTTGTTCTTTATGTATTGATCTCATAGTTTTCCATCCTTCCCAGGCACACCAGCCACTCATAAACACAGCTGATCTGAAAGCTATCTAGGATGGAGGCTAGAAATTTGGACATCGTCAAGGATCAGAGCTATACTCTGGCACTTGACAGAAGCCCAGACCCTGAAGGGCCTTGCAGCTCTACAGAGCTGGGAAAACTCCCACCCCAAGAAGGCCATGGCTTGGATGGGCCAGGACCGGGGCTGGGAGCATGTGCCTACTGTACCTTGTGCTTGGACAGGAGCCCTCCCAGAGCTGGCCTCTCCCCAAAAGCATTTGACCCCCAACTAAGGCCTCAGCCTCGTTTTGAGGACAAAGTACAGTTAATAGCTTTGAAAATGCACAGCTGGAATAAAAATTGTTACCAAAGTGGGTTCTTCAAATTTTAGATAAAAGCAATTGCCTGTGAAAGCTTTAGTCAATCGAGCCGAGCTGAAGACAGCGAGACGACTTAATGCAGCTATGATAGAGAGTCGGGAACAAGTGTAGGGGAAGGTCAAGGGGACTGCCTGTGTCCGGGAGCAAACACTATCCATCTATGTTTACCACCAGAAGACAAGAGAGGGCTGGAGGGAAGGAGATAATGGGTCACCTCCTTAAGTTTTATCCCACAGCACATCTGCCTAATGGTAAGCTCTGGGCATGCCATGGCAGAGATGTCCCCCTGCCCATCTTCTGATGCCACACTGCCCCACTCAACACCTGTCATGTTCCTCAGAATCAACAAAACAGAAGCCAACCTGGTATCCAGCACAGTGGCTTCATTCATTCTAACCTTTATTCAGGGGTTTCAAGAATAAGGCAGGTTATTTTCCTTGGGGAAGCTCTGCGTCTTTTCTAGAAGACAGACAGGGAAATCAACACTTCAACCCAAGCTGGTAAGTGTTGTGATAAAGTCTTATTCCTGGTGCTATGGGAAACTGGAGGAGAAGCATTGGCCAGAGCAAGATGGGCAGACCAGACAGGAAACACTAGAGCTGCCTGGGTGAGGGAGAGGCTGCTGACCAGTCCAGAAAAGAGAACAAAGCCAGCAAACTTGAGACATTTGAGAATTGTAGGTAAATCTCCACTGGTGGGATAAAAGCTGGGTAGGATGTGAATAGAAATGACCCTGGAGGGACAAGCAGTGCCCAGTCCATAAAAACTCAACCTCTACCCTTACAAAAGAATCAAATGGGAGTCTTGTCCAAATCTAGGGTAGAGAGATTTCTATATTAGGGGAAAATAGGATTCAAATAGGATTGTTACCCCAGCCTCCTCTGTCCCCTCTCTGGTTCCCACAGAAGTATCCCATATTTCCAATCACTTTTTGATTTCCCAACTGGCACTCAGGTTCCCCACACCTTCCTGGAAGAACGAGAATTTCAGCTAGGTGAGTGACAGTCCAGGGGTGGGGCCTCTGTCCACTTCCAGAAGACATTTCCCCAGGACATTCTCTGCCTTGTGCCTTGAACAGAAGTCAGTTTGAACAAGTCCACAGGTCCCATGAGACCATGAGCTCCTTGCCAGCCTCCACCAAATGCAATATCTGGTTCATGGTGGGAGTCAGATGAATAAAAAGAGGAATAAGTGGTTAATGAAAGGACAAATCAGTGAAGGAAAACTTTCTCCAGGAATGTGAGACAATAGCAATGGAAATTTTACCCCAAATGTCATTGAATGAAAAACTACATTCTTGCAGATAAGGGTATAAAAACACTTCATTACAGAGATAGATCCTGAGTGGGTCAGGGCATGGAGGCCCATGGGAAACAGGCCCTTGAAGGATAGACTATCAAGAATAGGATTGTGTATTTACATTTTGTATCCCTGGGGTAGATGGACACATACATATTTAATGAGTGGTTATTTTACCTCAAGCATGATGCTAAGTATTTTGCATATACAAACATTCCTGTAGGAGATATGGCATTTTTACCATTTTGCCCATGAGGAAACCAAGGCACAGAGAAGTTAGGAAATTAAAGAGGAAAACAGATGGAGGAAGAAGAGGGGCCCAGTACCAATTCAGCTGATGACTCCAGCATTTGCAATCCTAGTCCCGTAGCTACACTGCAATGCTGCACACACACACACACAGACACACACGCACACATATGCATGCAAACACAAAACTGAGAAATGGCATGACTTGTCCAAAATACAAGTCAACCCTAGGAGGGTAAATCAGACATAGGCAGAGGTACAAACAGAGGCATAGGTACATATGGAGATAAAAGGATAAAAATGGACATATTGATCATCTTCTGCAGATAGATGTTAGAATCCCAGGACCTGAGAAACTAATCATGCTCTATGAAGGTCACCCCTCACTCTGAAGTTCACAAAAGGAATCTCTAGGCAGAGAACAAGGTCAGCCAAGTTCTATGTTATAACTGTGAGGACTGAGCTTCCTTTGTCTCTCTCTTCTGTATTTTGTCTCTCTAAGGCTGAAAAATATCTAGGAAGAGTAAGCCATCCAGGGAGAAGCAAGAACCAGAGAAGGCTCACTCGCCTGGAGGGTCTGCTCTACAGACCTTGAGCTCAGGCCTGGATGTTAGGCCTCTCCAACAGACCAGACTGCATTATGCAATGGTCTTCTTGACATCCTGTGATATAATAATTTATCTGAATGCCAAAAATGTATTTCTTATATATATTTGGTCTTTATCCATATTTCCTGAAAATACTTCAGAGCCATAAAGGTGAAATGGGTGTCTTGTTATTACTGAAGGTGGCTTTTGAGCCCCATGTAGGGGTGGGGACTGTTTGCCAGGAGGACCAATCGTGTGATTAGAGGCTTGGAACTTTCAGCCCCACCTGGAGTTTAGGGGAAAGGGGCTGAAGGTTGAATCAATCACCACTGGCCAATGATCTAATCAATCATGCCCCCGTAATGAAGCCTCCATGAAAACCCAAAAGGACAGGGTTCCAGGTTGATGAACACACAAATATATAGGGGAGTGGCCCACCTGGAGAAGGTACAGAAGCTCCTCACCCCTTCCCCATACCTATCCCTGTTCTCTTCATCTGGCTGTTGATTCATATCCTTTATCATTTCTTTTAATGAACTGGTAAATGCGTTTCCCTGAGTTCTGTGAACTGCTCTGGTAAATTAATCGAACCTAAAGATGAGGTCTTTGGAACCTCCAATCTGTAGCCAGCTGGTCAGAAGCATAGGTAACTGCCTGGGGCTTATGCCTGGCATCTGAGGTGGGGAGGAGGGGAGTGCTGTGGAATTGAACCCTTAACCTGTCGCATCTGATGCTATCTCCAGGTAGATAGCAGTGTCAGAGTTGAGTTGAATTATCAGACACCCTTCTGGTGTCCAAAAATTTCTTGGTGTGGTGGGAGGGAGGGGTCTCCTCCTCCATGTTGAAATTGGGTCTGGGAACCTTAAAAGACATCCCACCTGAGCAGTTGAGAGGCAGCTGACATTAAATAAGCCAAACCTGCATGTAGGACCTACTCTGCAAACTGGATCTTCTTCTTGTACCCCCTCTTTCAGGGAATGGCACCCCCACCCTGCAAATTTTACAAACCAAAACAGGAGAATCATTCTTGACATCCACATTCCCCCCATACCCCAGAACCTACTTGTCAGCAAGTTAGGTCAATGTCAGCAAGTTAGTGTCAAACAGCACTTTGCCCCATCTCCTAAGCTGTCACCTAAGCTGTGATTCTATCTCACCACCTTTGGAGGTCTCCCAAACCAGCACTGTGTGTCACCTTAGAATTCAAAATGTCCTGAAGGAACCAAGGGTATATGACTCTGCAGAAAGGGCAATGCCTTGTTCTCACCCTCCTGACATGCTGTGGACTTGGTGTGCTCAGCTCACCATGGTATTTTCTTATTTGATACTAGAATCTTCTTGACCCTTTTTAACAGGATGGAAAGTGACCCTTTTTACCACCTGCCTAAGTGCATAGGATCATTTAACTTAGTAATGACTCATTTTTGTTGTTGTTACAAAAAGGTTTGTTCTTCCAATTTGCTGATCTTCTGTGATGGCATATGGCTATTAATAATATGCTTCCTGGCCGATAGTTTTAAAATATAAACACACTGAAGTAAACCTCATTCAAAGTTTAATGTTTTAGGAATGAGTGAGACAAATTATTTTCAAATAAATTTGTGCTATGGAGAGAGTGTCTTGAAATGGTATTTGAAAATGTTAATAATATTACATGATTTTATTGCCAAAAACATGTAGTTTATTTCTAAAAATTTTCATCTAGACACACTTTAAAAACCTGAAAATGAAGGGTGCCTGGGTGGTTCAGTCCATTGAGCATCTGACTCTTGATTTCAGCTCAGGTCATGATCTCAGGGTTGTGGGATTGAGCCCCACGTCTGGCTCTGCACTGAGAGCTAAGCATAGAGTCACTTAAGATTCTTTATTTCCCTCTCCCTCTCTCCCTCTCTCTGTCTTTCTCTCCCTCTTTGCACTTCCCCACTTGCATTTTTTCTCTAAAATAAAAATTAATAGGGGCGCCTAGGTGGCTCAGTGGTTAAGCATCCGACTTCAGCTCAGGTCACGATCTCACGGTCCGTGAGTTCGAGCCCCGCGTCGGGCTCTGGGCTGATGATGGCCCAGAGCCTGGAGCCTGCTTCCGATTCTGTGTCTCCCTCTCTCTCTGACCCTCCCCCGTTCATGCTCTGCCTCTCTCTGTCTCAAAAATAAATAAACGTTAAAATTTTTTTTTAATAAAAATTAATAAAAATAATAAAAAATTGAAAATGGACTATTCTAGCCTATCTAATCTTTAAAATTAAGTATTTGGTTTTTAAATCCACTTGTCAAATTACAAAAATGCAACACTTTTTTATTTATTTTAAAAAACAATTGACTTGACATCAAGAAAATTTAAATTTATTAGCCAAATCCTAACAAAAACCTTCATATATTTTGTGGATGGGACTAAAATAATGAATATCATATTTTAATAAAGCAGCCAGTGATGTCTTTATTGCATTTGGATCCACATATTGTTACAAAATGAAAATTCCAGTAACAAACAGACAATAAAGTGAATATTGAAAGAAACTGTACTTAAAAATGGAATTTCTGTATTGCAAAATGATATACTAAGATTCAACAAACACTATGAAGCATATTCAATCATATGTTTGAACCATTTATAAATAAAATAAAATAAAAATATTTTAAGTATTATTTAATCTTTATAGAAATATTAGTTTCTATTATATATGCATATATTTATAAGCACATGATGTTTAGTTTACTTTTTAGAAATGAGTGAACAGATACCTATTTGGGGGGCATCTGCTCAATTTCTTCTTCTTGCTGGAGTGCAAAATCTAACAATGCAGAGATCATTGACCTGAGGCACCACGTAGCCCCTCCTTAATGTTCCCCCACACCCACCCTTACACCATTCCAATACACTGCCTGCCCCATAGCCTGACTGATCTGTTCAGACTCGGCTCTTATTAATGCCCTTAGGAAAGCGACCACATCTAATGCCTTGTCCTCACTGACTACGGTCACTTCCCTCCAGTTCCCTTAAGGCAAGGCCTTTGCCCACACTGTTCCCTGGGCCTCTCCTTCCTCCCTAATGAAAGAGCACTGGAAAGGCTCCTTGATCCACTGCTGTTACCACCTCCAGCTGCCACAGGGTGCTGCTATTGTAGACTAATGCAACACAAGGCCAAAGGTGCATGTTCACAGTGCAACCAAGATCCAGGCTCCACCACAATGGAGGGGAGAGTCTCCAGGCCAAGACCACAGCCTTGCTCTCACTCTCAACAGTGCTTCTGTGAACACAGGCATGTTTTAAACACTCCAAGAATAGTGACATACACGCTTTACCCATCAACGTGGATCCATCAATGCCCAGCACAGTGCCTGGTGTATTCAGTAAATATTCAATCAGCATTTGTTGAATAAATCAATCACTTTGTGGAAAAGTAGAGTCTAGAGGGACTTCCACCATCAACCACACACTGTGTCAAAACATCCTTCCTTCGATCCTTGGTCCCCAGTCTCTGCACATTTTTCCTTAATTTTGTTTCATTTCAAGCCATGTGTACCTTTTCTAGACCCTGTAACACATCCAGCAGTGCTCTCTAGGTCCACTTCCCCTTAGGAGTTTCCATCCTTTTCCCTCCCTGTGGACCCTGGATCTCCTTATGCAACCCAAACCACCTTCTCCTTTGACAGCCAGGGAACTGATCAAATTACCAAAGGTTCTACAATCCCAAGGTGAGAAAGGCCTACTAGTCTTTGCAAATCCAGTAGAATCACTCAAGCAATGCTCAGCTGAATAAAGAAGGTAAGTTTTCCTTCAAGGAAACTTGACCCTGATACTTTAGAGCTCATCTCAGACCCAGGAGGTTGGGTGGAACTGCAAATTCTCACTGGGAACCATTGTCAGATCTGTGCAGCCTGACAGCAGTGTGTAGACAGTGTCACACAGGCTGTTGTTGGGAATGGCCAGTCTACAAGAGCCCTCTTATTCGCTCACAGTGTCACAAGGACTTTCCAGCTATGAGATCCCTAGAGGATCCAAAGTAACTTTGAGAGTAACAGGAAGATATGTAGAAAGAAAGGAACAAAACAGCAGCCACAGAAAAATGAGTTGACTACTCCTTCACCAAAATAATAAGTACCATGATGCACCAGGTCCCAGCACAGACCCATGAACTAACCAGACTACAGACCCATGAACTGAATAATCCGTGGGTCAGGGTGGAAAGTGAATACCGCATGGGAGGCCAGGTCAAGTTCTGCAGAGAGAAGAGAGGGTCCTTCCCAGAGGGTTCTCCTGACACCTCAAAGGTTGGGGTCTGGTAGGGATGCATCCAGAAGGAATCTAGAGACAGGATGAATGAAAATCAGTGGATGCATGGAATTCTGAAAAAGCTAGAAAGGTGAATAGCCTGGCTAGGGGAGCAAGCCTCTCCCGAGGTCTTAATGTAGTACCATCCTGGAGATAAGGAAAATATCCATGGCTGAGGGTAAGATGAATGGATTTATAAGCTTCAGGATGGCCTGAAATTTGTGTCTATGTAATGCTGAATATTCCTACTATGGGGCATTTTCTGTTAATTTAACTTCTAAATATAGCTATGTGGTAAGATTTTTTTTTCCTCCATAGTTCAGATATCCCGAGGAGTGCTTGGAAAGGGGGAGGAGAGGTGCCAAATGGCAAAACTCCATAAAACTAATTACCTGGGAAATTTTGTGGGGAAAAATGCATCATGATACAGGTGTTACATGTAGTTTATAAGTCAGGACAAGCCCTGCATTTATGAGCCATAAATGAAAATATTGAATATTCAATGTCCATTAGCCTTGTGGCTCTATAGTCTGAATCACTTGCTAAATGTGCCCTCAATGCATGAGTGCCACCATCCACAGTGATTAGACTGCCAGCCCCACCTCTGCTCAATTCTAAACCACTAGCCTCTTTTCAGTGTGTATTTTGCTTAGGGTTGCAATCTTCCTCTTGGTCCAGATCTGTGTGCACCATCTAGACCTCACCTGAAATGTTCCAGTCTAGCATCTGGCCACTCTAGGATCGAGCTCTCAGCTACCCGTTCATCCCCAATGATTCTCAGCACTGACTCTAATGGTTCTCTCTCCCTCTCCATAAAGATGAGAGTGCAGAACAAATTAAAGTGATGATATAAATATATTATAATAAATATATAAATATGCATTAGCCATATGACAAGAAATATGAGCATATGTTCAAATAAACCTCCAACACCACCGTCCGCATCCTCACACTCAGCTGATATGCTTGCTCTTTATCTCACTAAGAACGCTGAAGTAGCAAGAAGAGAGGCCTTCCAGAAACTCCACCAAGTCACATACACAACTGCAGGCACCCAGTTACCCAGCTCCCTCCCTGCCCTCTGTAGGTGGACTGCTTAGCACTGAGTCCCATCCCTTCTCACTGACATGAGGACGATGCTCCAGTATCTGCCCCCTTTCTCTCCTACACCATCAAAGCTTTTCCTCTCTATGGCATTGTTCCCATAGATATATATGTTATACACACCCTAGGGTGACTCTCAGTGAGTTACTTTCTTGTGTAAACCTGCCCCTGGACTGTAGGCAGGATCTGTGACTTGATTCCAGCCAGTAGAATATGACGAAGGTGATAAGATACATATCACTGTATTATATCATCTCATCAGGCAATGGTGAAAAGATCTTGCAGATGTGATTTAAGTTCTCTACTCCTGCTGACTTTGTATCCATCAAAAGGAGGTTATTCTGAGTGGGTTTCACCTAAACAGAAGGAGCCGTTTATAAAGGGCTTAGGCCTTCACTGAGCTGAGAGGTTCCCTTGCTGGCCTTGAAGTGAGCCATCACCTTGTGAGAGGGACCTGTGAGAGGGCCACGTGACAAAAACCACAAGTGGTACATGAGAGCTAGGGGGCCCCAGCTGACAGCTAGCAAGGAAACAGAGACCTCAATATGACAACTGCAAGGAACTCAATTTGGCCAACCACTATGTGATTTTGGAAGGGGATCACAGCTCCCAAAAGGCACAGACCCATGATGGCAGCTGTGAGGAGCGCTGAGCTGGAGTCACTCTGCTGCACGTGGTTGCATGGCTGATCTGTGGAAACCGGAAACCGTCATGTGATGTATGCATGTGTATAAGTTGCTAAGTTTGTGGTAATTTGTCACACAGCAATAGAAGTACACTGTCATTTCTTCCACTCTCCTCTCCTGACCTCACTTCTGCTGAAGGTACCACCCCTTTTGTCTTTTCCCTTTGAGAGAAAAAGCCCTTAAAAAAGGTGTGCTGACCTGCGTCTGACATTTCCTCCAGTTCTCTCTGGAACCCATTCCAGTCAGGCTCTTGGTCCCATTACCCCTCAGTAACTGCACTTATCTAAAATACAAACAACCTCTCTGTTGCCAAATCCAGTGGTAAATTCTCAGTTCTCACTTACTGGACACATCAGCACCACTTGGTGCAGCTGATCACTCTCTCCTGTCAGTTCTCTTTTTCTTCGTGTCTTTAACACCAGGAGTGCTTGGTTTTCCTCTTATCTTTCTGCCACTCTTTCTCAGACCCCTCCACTTTGTCACCCCCTGTCCTGTAAGCCCTGAAATGCCCTGTCCTCAGTCTCTACACTGATCTCACTCAGTATCATGGCTTTAAAAACCATCTGTAAATTGGTGGCTCCGAAATGTCCATCTCAGTCTAAGCCTTGCCCTCGACCTCTGGAAGCACCTACCTGCCTATCCATCACCCACCCCAGCCCCGGGGATAAAATTGGCATCTGAGATTCTAAAATGGAGCCCTAGTGGTGCCTGGGTGGCTCAGTCCACTAAGCATCCAATTCTTGGTTTCACTCAGGTCACAATCACACAATTCGTGGCTTGGAGTCCCACATCAGGCTCTGCACTGTCAGTGTGGGGCCTGCTTTGGATTTTTCTCTCCCTTTCTCTGCCCCCCGACATTTGCTATAAATAAATAAATAAATAAGCTCCAGACTCTTGCTCACCAACCCTGCTGTCCCCACTTCCATTCCTGGCCACTCCATCCTTTCAATGGCTCAGTCCAAAAAACCTGGAGTCAGTCTTAACCCTTTCTTTATCTCACACACCATATTCAACCTATCAACAAACACCTTCTGCCTTCACAACACTTCTGAAATCTGATCAATCCTCACAACTTCTCCTGCTATCCCTCTGCCCAAGCCACTGTAATGTTTCCCAGACTATTACAACAGGTCCCTATGTGGGTCCTCAGCCTCTGCCCTTCTCCACCATGCTCCATTCTTTTTTTTATATGAAATTTATTGTCATATTGGTTTCCATACAACACCCAGTGCTCATCCCAAAAGGTGCCCTCCTCAATGCCCTTCACCCACACTCCCTTCCCTCCTACCCCCCAAAAACCCTCAGTTTATTCCCAGTTCTTAAGAGTCTCTTATGGTTTGGCTTTCTCCCTTTCTAACTTTTTTTCCCTTCCCCTCCCCCATGGTCTTCTGTTAAGTTTCTCAGGATCCACATAAGAGTGAAAACATATGGTATCTGTCTTTCTCTGCATGACTATTTCACTTAGCCTAACACTCTCCAGTTCCATCCATGTTGCTACAAAAGGCCATATTTCATTCTTTCTCATTGCCATGTAGTATTCCATTGTGTATATAACCCACAATTTCTTTATCCATTCATCAGTTGATGGACATTTAGGCTCTTTCCATAATTTGGCTATTGTTGAAAGTGCTGCTATCAACATTGGGGTCCAAGTGCCCCCATGCATCAGCACTCCTGTATCCCTTGGGTAAATTCCTAGCAGTGCTATTGCTGGGTCATAGGGTAGGTCTATTTTTAATTTTTTGAGGAACCTCCACAGTGTTTTCCAGAGTGGCTGCACCAGTTTGCATTCCCACCAACAGTGCAAGAGGGTTCCCGTTTCTCCACATCCTCTTCAGCATCTATAGTCTCCTGATTTGTTCATTTTAGCAACTCTGACTGGTGTGAGGTGGTATCTCAGTGTGGTTTTGATTTGTACTTCCCTGATGAGGAGTGATATTGAGCATCTTTTCATATGCCTGTTGGCCATCTGGATGTCTTCTTTACAGAAGTGTCTATTCATGTTTTCTGCCCATTTCTTCACTGGATTATTTGTTTTTTGGGTGTGGAGTTTGGTGAGTTCTTTATAGATTTTGGATACTAGCCCTTTGTCTGTTATGTCATTTGCAAATATCTTTTCCCATTCCGTTGGTTGCCTTTTAGTTTTGTTGATTGTTTCCTTTGCAGTGCAGAAGCTTTTTATCTTCATGAGGTCCCAATAGTTCATTTTTGCTTTTAATTTCCTTGCCTTTGGAGATGTGTCAAGTAAGAAATTGCTGCGGCTGAGGTCAGAGAGGTTTTTCCTGATGTCTCCTCTAGGGTTTTGATGGTTTCCTGTCTCACATTCAGGTCCTTTATCCATTTTGAGTTTATTTTTGTGAATGGTGTAAGAAAGTGGTCTAGTTTCATTCTTCTGCATGTTGCTGTCCAGTTCTCCCAGCACCATTTGTTAAAGAGACTGTCTTTTTTTCCATTAGATATTCTTTCCTGCTTTGTCAAAGATTAGTTGGCCATACATTTGTGGGTCCAATTCTATTCCATTGGTCTATGTGTCTGTTTTTGTGCCAATAGGATGCTATCTTGATTATTACAGCTTTGTAGTAGAGGCTATAGTCTGGCATTGTGATGCCTCCCGCTTTGGTCTTCTTCAATATTACTTTGTCTATTTGGGGTCTTTTGTGGTTCCATACAAATTTTAGGATTGCTTGTTCTAGCTTCAAGAAGAATGCTGGTGCAATTTTGATTGGGATTGCATTGAATGTGTAGATAGCTTTAGGTAGTATTGACATTTTAACAATATTTATTCTTCCAATCCATGAGCACGGAATGTTTTCCCATTTCTTTGTATCTTCTTCAATCTCCTTCTTAGCTTTCTATAGTTTTCAGCTATAATGTTTCCCAGACTATTGCAACACGTTCCTATGTGGTTCCACAGCTTCTGCCCTTCTCCACCATGTTCTATTCTCAACCCACCAGCCAGAAAAAACTATCAAAACATTAGGTAGTATCCCTACTCCAGTTCTTCCAGTCCTGGTCCATCATGCTCAGAGTTAGAGCAGAGATAAGACATGATATTTGTGTATACTTCTGTGAAATTCAAGCCCCTACATGATCTTCCCCTGCTATATCACTAACCTCAATTTCCACCACCCTCTCACTTATTGTCCCTGCTCCAACTTCATTGGCATCCTTGCTGATCTTAGTATTTGCCAGCAAGTTCCTGCCTCAGGGCTTTTGCATTAGATATCATGGCCTTTCTTTCAGTCCTCTTTCCCTGAATAGCCAATGATTCCTTCTGTCACTTCCTTCACATCTTTATTCAAATCTCACCTGCTTCTCTGGTCATTTTATCTAAAATTTCAACACCATCCCACACTCCCCATTGCTGTTTTCTGCTTTATTTTTTCCCTAACATACATCACTATTTAATGTACTATATACTTTATTTAATTTTGTTTAATGTCAGTCTCCTGATACTAGAACATAAGCTCCATGAAGGCTTTGTCTTTGTCTGTTTTATTAACTAATGTACCCCTAACATCTAGAACAGTGTCTGGCATGTAATGCTCAACATATACTTCCTAAGTGAATTACCGAGTGAATACGAAAACTTCAAAAACATTCTACAGCAAGGAGAACAAAATGTGAAGCTGCAGAGAAGAATCCTTCTTATGAAGTAGATTCACTGTATGGAACAAAAGAAAATTGTAGAAAATACCTTTTTCATGTTTGAAATGAAAATGTAAGAGGGTTTTGCCAATTTTATACAAAATAATTAGAAACTGCATGAAGAAACATAACTAAATTATATTCCATGCTTGATTCACTACTGTAGAAAATCATTTAGCATTTAAAGGACAGACTTGGTAACAATCTCTAAGCAGAAAGAAACAAAATCTATAGGGGAAAAAGGATGTGATCCAATTATTTTACATACAAAGAGATCAGTCTTTAATATTCTAAGCTTAGAAAATACACTTGAATTCTCCTTACCCCCCCCCAAAAAAAACATTTATTTAAAACCTTCTCCAGATCACTGGAATCAATAATAGCAGAGTTGCAAGAGTGGAAGGAATACTCAGAACTCGGCGATGGACATCAAAACTAAGTAGAAATGGGTCTAAATAATTTGCTTTCAGTGTGGTTATAAAATTGATGAGAAAATACAAATTGAGATTAAAATAACAAAGAGTCGGGGCATCTGGCTGGTTCAGTTGGTTGGGCGTCTGACTTCAGCTCAGGTCATGATCTCACAGTCCATGAGTTCCAGCCCCACGTCGGCCTTTGTGCTAACAGCTCAGAGCCTGGAGCCTGCTTCAGATTCTGTGTCTCCCCCTCTCTCTGTCCCTCCCTGCTCATGCTCTGTCTCTCTGTCTCAAAAATAAATAAAACCGTTAATAAATAAATAAATTAATTAAATTAAATTAAATAACAAAGAGGAGAAAAAAAGAAGAGGCAAGGGAAACAAAGGCTCCACGTTGCTTGGGGAGGTCAGAGTTGTTATTTTGGCTTTGACTTTAAACAATTAGAAATGCAAAGGTTTTGTAAACTTTAAGGTATCCAATAGTTTAATTAAAAGCTGGATGTTAACTCTCTTAAATAATTGTAGATGATAAAAGCAAACAATACATAATCTATCTAACAAAGGCATGATTTTAAAAACCTTTGAATACGTGGGGCGCCTGGGTGGCGCAGTCGGTAAAAGCATCCGACTTCAGCCAGGTCACGATCTCACGGTCCGTGAGTTCGAGCCCCGCGTCGGGCTCTGGGCTAATGGCTCAGAGCCTGGAGCCTGTTTCCGATTCTGTGTCTCCCTCTCTCTCTGCCCCTCCCCCGTTCATGCTCTGTCTCTCTCTGTCCCAAAAATAAATAAACGTTGAAAAAAAAAATTAAAAAAAAAACCTTTGAATACAAAGTTTAATATGCTTATTAAAATAGTTATTTACTCATCATCCAAGCCTCCTAAATTCTTATCATTTAATCTACTTGATCAAACACTAAAAATGGTTTATTAAAATATCCTATTATGATTGTAGTCCTGTCATTTGTAAGCATATCTGATGTTTATTGGAGAGCTTTTTTGAAAAAGTATTTCAATAAAGAAGAGAGGCTGTCTGATCGACCGCTTCTTTTTCAAGAAAGGTGATCTATGGCCAAAGGAAGAAACGGGGCTCTCTGTGGCTCTGCAATGAGACAAAAAGTGTTCCTCTAAGAGTACAGGATGCCCAGAGGTCAGAGCATAACAGAAAGGGCGGGGTGGGGGGGGGGTGCGGGTACAGGTGGCCAAAGTCTGAGATCCCAAAGCAAGTGAGAACAATCAGACATGGTGGGAGGTCACAGATAGATGTCATGGTAAGGAAGCTGTAGGAACCGCTCTGGAGCAAGAGGCAAGAATAAGAAGCAGGTCTGAAGCAAATTTTGGGAGCAGGGATGGCCTGAAAATGGTCTAGACCAATGAAATCCAAATGATTTTAGCAGTGAATCCTTTCTACCAAGTGAAGCTCCATAGCAACACAGTTAAAAGAAGAATGCTATCAAGAGTGGGTGGGAGCCTGGAATGTGCCCATTTGGTCTTTCCCCTATCCAGGAGTAGCCTCAAAGTTACTTCCATTGACCACTTATGGCTCCAAGACCCAAGTCTGAAAACTGTAAGCCAGGCTACGCTGGACAAATTTTTTTTGTGGAGGCTTATGTGTGTGTGTGTGTGTGTGTGTGTGTGTATATAAACTTTGATTTTAAAATGTGCTATAAATCCACAGAGCCTATGTCAGTTTCCTGGTTTGATATTATACTACAGTTATATAAGTGGTTACCATGGGGAGTGCAATGGTTAATTTCATGTGTCAACTTGGAGAGTGCTTTTGGATGAGATTAAAATTTCAATGGATAAACCTTGAGTAAGCAGTTTGCCCTCCATAATGTGGGTGGGCCTCACAATCAGTTGAAGGCATGCTTTCCAAGAAACCTCTGCCTCTTGGAGCAAGAGAGAATTCTCCAGCAGACTCCTTTAAGATGTCACCTACATTGTTGGCTCTTCTGAATCTCAAGTCTGCCAGCTCATACTGCAGTTTGTGGACTCACCATCTTTTGTAATCACATAAGCCAATTCCTTAAAATAAATTGCTATATATGTACATATGTACATACATACATACACACTATTGGTTCTGTTTCTCTGGAAAACCCTGACTAATAGAGGAGGAAACTGGGTAAAGGGTACATGGGCCCTCTCTATACTGTTCTCAAAACTACCTGTAAATAAAAGCTTTAAAATAAAGTGAGAATCAGAAAAGTAAAGGAGGGACTGAGGAACTATGCCACAGGGAAGGAGACCAGCAAGATGTGGCAGCTAGATACAACTTGTGACACTTTGCAACCATTGGAAAAACTTGAAAGGAGTTTCTGTGTGAAGAATATATGAGACTTAGTACAATCCATGTGCTTTTTGTCCTGTAAGTTTAAAACTGCTTTAAATAGAAAGTTAAAAATAATCCATGGATCCATGTGAGGTACAATGATTTATCAATGAAGATTTAGGACAGGGCCAGATAATAAATATTTTTTCCAGCTTTGTTGATCATATGGTTTCAGTGGCTACCATTCAGCCCTGTAGTTATAGCACAGAAAGCAACCAGCCAAAATACACAAACAAGAAAGAGTGGCTGGGTTTGCCCTGCGATGGACACAGGTTGCAATTTGCCAACTCCTGATTTTGTTTAACAGGTGTTTCTTTATCGCTTAAGTAGTGTGCATGAATATTCTTCATAAAAAACTACTCTGTGTGATGCTATAGTGGTGGATACATGTCATTATACACTTGTCCAAACCCAGAGAATAGATATGCCAAGAGTGAACCTTAATGCGAACTTTGAGTGATAATGATGTGTCATTACAGATTCATCAGTTGTAACAAACGCACCACTGGCAGGGAGGGGGCATGTTGATAATGCAGGAGGCTATGCGTGTGTGGGGCAGGGGGCAAATGTGAAATCTTTGTATCTTTCTCTTAGTTTTACTGTAAACTAAGAACTGCTCTAGGCAAATTAAGCCTTAAAAAACAAAAATGTTTTTCAAGTCCAGGCAACATCTCTTCATTTTCTTTTCAAATCCAGAAACTGGTTCCTCATGTTCTTTATTATCAAATGTGCCATTCCTGGCTAATTTTCTATCTCCCACCTTAGAAAAAAGAGCAATGTTGTTTTCCAATCACAATACTATGGCTCTTTCAAACCCTTTTGCCTTGAAATAGTAAAGATTTTCTTACTTCTGTAGGTCCCTAAATTTGTGTATTTAATGCTAGTCATATAACCACAGGACACTGCTTCATCCATATGCTTCCCTGGACACTGGCTTCCAGCACCTGCCGGCGTCACAGGGCTTCAGCCATGATGTCACAGATGCCAGTCCACTCCAAGTGTACAGGAAAATGTAACTTCTAGCTCATTTTCTGGTCATGTGAGATTCACAATTTGGAGTTTTACAGCATAATGCAAAACAACACATCTTCCAACTGTATCTGCTCTCGAACTTGTGAACCCTTAATTACTGAATTCCTCATGTGTGATTTCTTGGTCTCATTGAGCACTTCTTGCACACTTGCCTTCCCATACTATCACCTGGAGCAAGGAGAGGCAAGGGGTCATGGGCAGGGTGAGAAAAGAGGTGTCCTTCGCACAAGACAGTTGATCATTAAGCATCGCTTAGAGCAATGTGACAGAGCACAGTGTCAGCACATCGATTGGAGCAAGAGAGAATATCATCAGAATGGCCACTAGCATTGTGAAGCACAGGTGTGAACAGCCCTCTGAGAAGAGAGGCACAGCCACCCTGGAGGACTGCCTGATTGACACGTGGTAGAGGCTGGGTGGGGGACCATCAGCAGGAGCACACCTGCCACTGCCCCCATCACCCTGGAGAGCTGTACACCAGGGATAGCATCACATGCAGAACACCCTCAGGCAAGAGTCAGTGTGCAGGCCCACACACGTGACCCAAGCCGAAGGGTTGGTGGTGGACCCTGGGTAGCTCAGAGCCCAAAACTCATTCTCTGTCTGACATGAGAGAGAGTCACCTGAAGGCAGTGGCCTAAATCATGCCATCTCAAGAAAGAAACACCACACCAGTCAGTGGGAGAGATCAACCACCCACCAGGACAACTCCTCGAGCCCAGTCACACAGCTCTGGGTCAGCCCCACTGGTATGTGAGTCCTGAAGCCACTTGGGGTATTGCTGTAACCTCACAGAGAGGACAGAGGGCCAGAGACTGCACCAAAAGGACGGAGGCCAACATGGATCCTGGTCCAGGCCTGTGACACCCCACCTAGAGACACTGCCAGCTCCAGCTGATTCTCAAATGGAGGGGGACTTAAGTACCAGAAGGACAGATAAACAGATTAACACTTTTCCCACCCTCAGCCCCAACCTGTGTGATAAAGCTCCCAAGACTCCTTACCTGGCAAACAAGGGCCTTTTGCACATTCATGCCAACCTAACTCTCCAGCCTCTCCCCTCCTTGAGCCCCCCACTCCAGTCAGACTGTCCTCAGTCCTTAAAACCTTCTCCTCATCCACACCGTAGAGACTTGCACGTCCTGGAGGGCTTGCTCTCTCCACCGGGAAAACTCACCCCATTCTTGGGAACAGATCAAATGCATCCTCCTCTTTGAAGCCTTATTTGAGTCCTTTGGGAAGTTAGTGATTCACTCTCCTCAGTGGTAAATCTACATTGATCTGTGTGATTCTTTCATTAATATCTGCCTTCTGTGTCTGCACTACAGTCTCCATGAAATCCGAGACTGACTGAGTGTTTAAATTCTTTGGACTCACTCTCATAACCAGCATACTTCCAGCATGCTGCCTGGAACTCTAGAGAAGTATGTGTTGAATGAATGAATGAATGAATGAAGACCCCCATGAAGACCTTGGGACAACCTTCCTTACTACATGTGCTCTGATTATTTATGCTCATCTTCCCCTGTCTCCCCAGAAAGTACACACTGCATGCCCAGGCTAGTTGTCTTTGCAGAGGGACAGTGGAGAGTCATGGTTAGGGCATCGGCCCTGGGCTCAGGTTCTCTGGCTCTGAGACCCATGCTTTCCTGCTTTCAGCTGGTATCCTTGGGTAGGGTAACCTAAGCCTCAATTTCTTTTCATGTACAAATGGATGAACAAGGATGCCTATGTCATAGAGTTGCTCTGAGCATTAATTGTAACAATCCCCATGAAGCACTCCACATTGCACCTGGTGAACACTCAGCAAATATCAGGCAGTATTAGCAATCTCACAGATCACATTAGTGCTGGAAGCAGGGGTTTCCCAGCATTTGGCAGGGCTCAGGCACAGTAAGCCATCAATGATACCCATGTGTGACTGAGTGAGAGAGACAGTCCTCGCCTTCCATGGCTCTGTGCTGGTGCAGCTCCAGGAACTGCCATTTGTGTTTCCAGCCACACTGAGTGTGGGGAGTGTCCCATTCTGGCTTCCAGGTCAATTTTTTTTTGCACAGCATTTCCCCCCAGCCAGGCAACAGCAGCTCATGGCTGAAACTTAACTCTGTGTCCTCTCTGTTGACTTTCATTTCATAGATTTGTTGCCCTAAAAGGTTGAAATTACAGTGTTTATATTGTGATCAAAGTCCCTGCCTCGGTGCTCCTGTTATTTGTTAAAATGTATAATAGCCATCTCTAAGAACCCTGCCTTAGAGGACAGAGGCAACATACCTGTGCTGCTAGCAGTAACTGGGGCACCTCTGAGCTCAGGTAGGGAGCTGGAGACAGGCAAGGCTGTGCTTGGCTCCAGGGCTCCCAATGGTGCTATTTATGAGCTTAGGATCCTGGAAATGGGAGTGGAAAGTCTGGGGTAAGGAGAGGAGGTATGAAGTTGAACTGAGAGCTAAACTTCCTAGTGGCGAAATGCAGGCAGGCCCTCCAGGCTTCAGCACAATGGGGATGTTGGCACAGGTCACTTATTTACAGGAATAGGCGTCTTGCCCTGAACCTCACCTAGGCTTGCCTGGCTTGCCAGCTCTCCAGACTTTCCCATCCTCCAGCTCCTTCAGAACGTGTCCACCTCATGTGCTGGGTCATCAGCCTGCTGCCTCTTTGGAAAGCTGTATGATAAACGAAACTCTTCAAATTGCTAGTGCCAAAATTAATCTTAACTAGTAATTCCTGAATTCAGTAATGTCCCACTCAAAGGAATGACTTTCTAATGATGAAATTTTAAGCAGAAACATATCGGACCAAGAGAAATTTGGGAGGAGATTAGCCGTTAAGAATAGCTCAAATCACACTGGAATAAGACTACTCATCCTTGCTGTGTATTCACCCAGCTCTGCTTCCTGCAGGGATGGCACAGCAAGGAAATACTAGTGCTATTTGGGAGGATGCTTCTATTTTGAGAGTGCCTTGTAAGATGCCCTTCCACCCTCAACCTACATCAAAATTGCAGAGCTATCAGAGAACCAAAGGGCTTGAGGGACTTTTTCAGATGAAGAATCACAAATAAGTTGTGACTTATCCAAGATCACATTGTTCACAAACTGGTTCCCTGACTCTTGGTCAGGTGTTATTTCCACTATGTGTAAAAGACAGGTAACACTTCCTCCACCACCACCACCAGGGATGGCACTAATGGAGAGATGCCAGGAACAACCTTGTCTGTTCTGCCCATTCCCTTCTAAAAGTCATTTATTATAAAATCAAACAGTAAACATTGCCTCTGCCACACTTTTCCTGTTAACTACCATAACTTAAAGCACTTAAGGCTAACAAGGAGGCTAAAAAAGAAAATTCCAAAAGAGTTCCAGGCACCAAGGCAGCTAAAAACGATGGCACTCGAAGCTCATCTTTTTCAGTCACAGGAAGAGTCACCCTGACCCACATAAACTGAAGAACCTGAATGTTATAACCCTGCTTTGAAGAAGATTTGCTGTAGTTGAGTTCAAAGGGAATGAAAAACTAGGTCAGTTACCCAGGGTTTTTAAAGAAGAAAAAAGGAAAGGGGGAAAAAAAGTTATATTTCTAATGAAATTGATATCTTCCATCCTCTATTGTCTTGGTTCCTAACCAAGTGAAATAAACGAACTGGTAAGTTTTGAGTTTGTGTCAAAGGTATAGCCTAAATACCCAAAAATCAACAGCTTGGGTAATTGAGGTCACTTCTGCCTTGGCCTACCCTCCTTCCCTGGAGTTCCCCACTGTGGGAGCAATCTATACTAAAGAATAACCTGGTAGGTGTGAGACTTGTTCCCTTGAAGGCTGGAGTCAGACCCCCAGCTTCTCACCATGGAGCCAACTCCCATCCACACCAGTGGCTGCTACTGTCTTGTCTCCCTTCATTCAGTCATCCATTCATGGATTCATTCATCAGATACTAAAACATCAGCCTTGTTGTGCCAGGTCCTTCAACCTTGTTCACCCTGGGACTTAAATGACACATTTCCTGGTAATGGGGGCCACTCATTGAAGAGCTAGGGCTTTGTACATGGCATCTCACATAGGTCTTAAAGATAGCCTGCAAGCAAGGTGTCATTTTTCCCAGCTCATCAACAAGGTTCAGAGAGTAATTAAGGACTCTAGGTCTTAAGCGCATCTTCTTCCTCCAAAGCCAGTATTTTTTCTGCATCAGGGTCCACTTCAGTCCAGTACATGGCTGGTAGCTTCCACATCCAGCCACACCTGACATGCTTGGTTCATCCCCTTCATCTACTTCCCAGTGGAATTTGTTTATATGTCTTTCCCAGAATTCTGTAAGCTCCTTGGAGAGTAGTGGCCTCTTACTTTTTGAATGAATGTGTTTTTAATAAAATAAAAGTCCCCTCAAAAGGTAGGTGACCACAATAGAGCCAGCTAAGAATGGAGAGGGTAGGGAGTTGCTCTTCTGCCCCATACTCTCCCTCATGCCCAATCCCAGGGGCAGGCTCAAAGACACTGTTTATGCCTTTGTATTCCTCAACATCTGGCATCATTGCCAAAAATACTTGGTCCTGAACTATCCTCCTCCCCAATAGTCTGGTTCTGTGAGTTTCCTTAAGACCTTAGGTCAGACCCAATCCCAGAAAAACAGACGGCACACTGGAAGGAAAATTTGGTCCAGGCCCTGTTAGATGGCATGGGGTGTCAACAAGGGGTGGAAGGCACCTTGGACCAGCAACAGCAGGAAGCCAGTATTGCCATGGCACCTGAGGGGGTATAGGGGAAAGACCTCTCACAGCCACCTGGCAGGAGCTATCTTTAGGAATTCAGCCATCCACAGAAGTGCAGGCAGGTACGGAGGGACAGAATCCAGGAATAAACACCCTGACCTCCTCCTACTCCTCTATCCACTGGTTGAGTCTACATGAAGCCAGTCAGCAGAGGACTCTAGGTGATGCTCTCCAGGTGAAGTCAGCCTCCAAGACACAGAGCAGGCAAGGAAAGACAGAGAATGGGTCAGGAAGGAGGAGGGGTTTGACAAGGAGAGGAAAACCACCCCTTCCTTCCAAGGATTTTAAGACATTCCCAATGATGCTTTAGACTTGCCTCCTGGGAGACTTAAAAGCACACCATCAACAAGAAGGCCCTCTGCTGTGGCTCTCACCTCATGCTTCTAAATCAACGGTCTGGTTCCCAGGCCACCACTGCCCTAATGAACAGAGCAGAAGCTAATGGAGAGCAAAGAAATATTTCTTATCTGAAATGTTTCACATCAATGACCCTTCACAGAATAACTACTATGTGCCAGACATTTATACTCAGACAAATGAGATGCTCTGTAGTCTAGGTCTTTAAGGAGCTCCTGATTTTATTGGGAAAACTGGTCATATGCTGAAAAGTTAAAGATAAGATACCTGTGCTCAAGAGCTTGGTTAGGGAGTGCCATGTAGGGGAAAAGCCATAAATGTGGTTGGGTCAGGCCACCTGGAGGGAGGCCCTGGTCTTGCTGCTCCCCAGATGTATGACCCTAACAATTCATTCCCCCTCAGTTTCCTCTCCTGTTAAAAAAGGAGGTCAGCCTGGCTCTGTGGTTCCACAAGTGCTAGTAGGGCAGAGAGTATGAGTACTTTGTGAATCTCACAGAGCAGACAGCCTGCAGTGGTCAGTGAGGCTCCACATGGGGAGCAGGCCTTAAAGGAGGCCAGGAAGGATGGGCAACACTGGAAAAGGCAGAGATGGGAGGAAGGGCTCTTGGGACAGAGGAAACAGCACAAGTAAACACATGGAGGCAGGAGAGCACTCAGTCCATGAGGCTGGAATGGCAGGGGCATGATTCTAAGTGTGCCTTACAACCAAATGGGTCCTGGGGAGGCTCTCAGGTTGAGTGGATGGGGGTAGAGGGAGATGACAAGCAGATGATGTGCCCCTATCAAATTATAAACCTGCCCACCACTGAAACCCAAAACTTGTTTGCCTTCACTTTGCTTAATGAGAAGAGTGAGAATCTGGAAAATCAAATAAGAGCCAACTCTGGAGAGTTAACTTGGGAATCAATTGCACTAGACTTATATTTGGAAAACACAAATCAGATCAAGTCACTCTTTTGCTCATAAGCCTTTCATGGTTCCTTTTGCCTATGGAACAGAGTCCAAACTCCTTAGCTATTTTTTTTTTAGAGAGAGAGAATGCATGAGTGGGGGATATGGGCAGAAAGAGAAAGAGAGAAAGAGAGAATGAGAATCTTAAGCATACTCCATGCTGAATGCAGTCTGACACGGGGATCGATCTCACAACCCTGGAATCATGTCCCTGAGCCAAAATCAAGAGTCTGTTGCTCAATGGACTGGGCCACCCAGATGCCCCAAACTCCTTAGCTTAACAAGCAATCTTGCCCAGTCCCACCTCGTCAGGCTGCTCACCCTGCCCTAAGGAAGCTACTTCCTTCACCATTTCCCTAAAATAAGCCTTTTCAAACATAAATTGTTCACTCATTCATTCAGCAAGGATTTATTGAGCATTTACTTTGGGCTAGGCCTGGACATTAACAAAGAAATCAGAACAAATGCGATGCCTCTTTTCTTGGCACTTAAAGTCTGGAGAGGGATAGGAGTTTCAAACAGTAATTACAACCAAGATCATTGCTAGAAAGAGAAGCGAAGGCTGAGGTGGGCTCTAAGATGTAACTGAAGGGCCTAACCCATTTTAGGGAGGTGGGGGGAGGGGACAAGCAAGCTGCCCTCTAGACACCTGAAGGCTGAGTTGGACTCAGCCAGTCAATGGCAGAACAGGCATGGAGGGCAGAGGGGGAGGTATTCCAGTCAGAGGGAATAGCAGCCTTTGAGGCTGGACCTCGCTAAAGAAGTCACATCAACTTTCACTGGTGTGAGCATCAGGATGTGCCATCCTGGATGTGGCTGCAGAGGTCTCCCTGGTAAAGCAGGTTTTATGCTCTTCTGAGGGCAATGAAATGCCACAGGGGTTGGGTAAGAATAGGAATGGCATGATCACTTTTCTGATTGTATGGAGAATGGAATGTGAGAGAGAATGAAATTTTTTCTTTTGGAATCTGCTTCCAAGCCCTCTCCCTTAGCAAATGGTTTGTCTTTTCAGAGTCTACCTCTTTTATGTGGTCTTTCCTGGCCCCATCAGGCCAAGTAATCACTCCATCTTCTCCACATCCTCATCCCAGAAACTGCAAAATTCCACTTTAATATCTATTACACTGAATTGTGAATTCTTATTCTACCAGTCTCCCCTCACTGGATTATCTGGGCAAAGACCTAATTGTTTGGAGGGGGAGGGGGGGGTGTTGTTGTTGCTGTCATTGTTGGGTTGTGTTGTGTTGTTTTGTTTTGATCTCTGTGCCCTTGAGACCCAGCAGAAATCCTGAACCTGGCAGACAGCCAATAAATATCTATTAGTTACTGATTAAATTAATTAAATACTGAAATCTCTAAGGAATTTCCTGTGGTTGACCTCTCTCTGGAGCTGCATCCTCATACGCATACAACAGTGTCTGAATTTTATCTCAAAGACTGACAGAGATCCTTTCAAACCTTCATTGATAGATTCCCAGTACAAGCCAGAGCCCGCTGACCCAGAAAAAGAGCTTTATGTTAGCAGGAATGAAGGGCACAGTGGGGGGTGCAGCAGCACAAGGGCCAGTTGTTTTGGGGCAACTCAAGCCCAAATTTTAAAAAATCTTACAGTGAGACTGATACTCTACAGTGAATGTGTTTAGGTTAAAGAGGGTTGGGAGTACAAAGGCTTTCTAGTGGCTGTGAGCAAGAAACAAAAAAGGGCAGATAGCTTCGGTGGCCCAGGTTCAAGGCCAATGACTACTGCCAGCCCCTTTGCCAGGCTTTTCGCTCTCCATGCACTGGACCAAAGAACAGGAGCCCCACATGTTCACCTACGCAGGAAGGGAGACACACGCCCTGCCACATTTACATTCCTGTGTGTACATGGTGTTTTCAAGTCCTGGGATGTGATGTTGATGAAAGACAGTTAATTCAATTTCTATGGAGAAATTGATTAATGGACTGGATTAAAAGAAGTCCCTTGTGTCCGCAGCCTTTGCCCAGCATACCAATTCTGTGTTATCTCCCTCCCTGGCTTTCTCCTTCCCTCCTCACTTGCCACTTTGACAATACACACTGGGGCCCAGCAGGAGAAGGAGGGAGGAGAGGAAAGATGAGAAGCCACAGATTAGGGCCGGAGCACACCTCTATATTTAATTAGTTCTCTTAATATTTTTAAAAATAATAAAAGAGCCCTGTGGGGGATATACTGATCTGGGGATTGTTCTAGTGATTGGCAGATGTTCTGGAGAAGGGACTCTGCCAGAGAGTCCTTCAAGGCTTTTCAACCTTCTCTTCAGTGGGAAGGAGAGAAGGCACATCCCTGCCCACCCGGAATACAGCAGAAGTCACAGCCTCCTTGAAAGGCCCTCCGGTGTGAGGGCAAGACCCAGAGTCACACCAAGCCCTTTCCCAGGCTGCCCTCTCAGACCTCCAGGCCCCAGGCCAGCAGCCAGAGAACACTGGGCCTACAAATGCTCGGGCCAGGGAGGGCCACGCAGCTCACTCCCGGGTGAGGAGTTGCCTGGGCTCACACTCACCTGGTGACGTTAGGAAAAGCACGGGAAGCAGGGGGCAGACAACGTGACCCCAGAGAGCCCTTCCTGACCTCAGCTTTGTGGGGGCAGTATTCATAGCACCTTTTACTCTCAGACCCTTGTGCTTTTCACCGGCCTCCCAAATCTGTGATCAGCTTTCACTCTACATTCTGAATCATAAAAGTGAGACCGGGTGCTGTGGTCTGAATGTCTGTGTCGTCCCAAAACCCATATGTTGAAGCTCTGACCAACAATGTGCTGGTATCAGGAGGTAGGGCCTTTGAGTGGTGAGTAGGTCAGAGGGTGGAGTGCTCATAATGGGATTAGACCTTTGAAATCAGCTAGTGCCTTGATCTTGGACTTCCCACCTTCAGAATGTGAGCAATATATTGCCATCGTTTAAGCTACCCAGGCTATGGTATTTTACCCAAATGGACAAAAAGACACCCAGAGAAATTATTTCATCAATGTAAAGAAATAAATAAATATGCTATCCTTTCTGTATGTACTTGATGTGCCTACTTTCACAGTGTAACTGATTGCAAGGAAGTTCACCTTAGGATAATAACACAGGACAGGTACATTAGTGGGCACCACCTCCTGACTCCGCCCTTCCCATCCCCCATTAGAAATGGGATCCATCAAGTGTCTTTATTAATAACCTAGTCCTCTGGCTTTAGTTAAGAACAACCTGCTCTGGCTTTTGATTAATGTTCGTTGTGGCTGTGCTAAGGTTTCCTGTACCTCGGTGGCTAGAAGGGAGCCCACGGAGCTCCAGCACACGTGTCTGGTAGGTCTCACACACACACACAAGCTGATGAATAATTTATTCAAATGAGTCTGTGAATGTTAGACAATATTGCATTATAAAATAAATCAATTATGATTTAAAAAAAAAGAAATCTCAGTTTGTTGAAAAACATTGCAAACACAGGCGATTTTCTCTTTATTAAAAAAAGTGAAATCTCATTTCAATAAGAATCTGTTACAACAGCTACAGAGCCATTTCAGTGACTCCTTAATAGAATACCCCCCTAAACAAACTACATCTGCCAGATGCCTGCTTTACCTTTTTCAATTAAAATTCTGCTCCTATTGTTGGAAGGTTAACTTTGAACTTACAAGGCTATGTAGCTCACTAGGGTATGAAGTTAGTTGCCTGTAAATATGCATAAATTAGCATCATTTATCCCATATGGAGTTTCCAACAAGAACTATGAGTGCCTCTCTAAATATCTGGATGGATCACCTTTTTTCCAATACCAGAAGGAAAATATCATTCAAGAATGCTAAGAATCTCAGGGGTTTACATTTTTGAGAGAAAAAAATAACTCAATTTTGGCTACAGTTAAAATACAGGAGGGAGTAGAGGATTCTGCATTCATTCATTAAATAATGGAATCTCCATTAATTCACTCAAGAAACTTTATGGCTTGCCTTGTACCTATCTAACCTGTGCATAGCCCTGAGGCAGGTGCTGAGATATATCAGTGCCTGTCGCCAGAGAGCTCACAGGTGTCCCTGCACACCGGGCACCCACTGTCTGCCCTGACCAGCCTGCTGTGGGCAGGGGGACATGCTATGAGATGATCTCATAATCCTGGAGATCTATGACCCATAATTCACCCCCTTGTGTTAAGCAAGAACTTTTCCCATGTGAGTGTTTATAAATTACAGTGTCTGGAAAGATAACTTGACAAGTTATCTTGACACACCTTAAAGCCATACATAGAAGCCAGGATAGATGAAGAAAAGGTAAAGACCACCAAAATAGGGGCTTTGGGGCCATCGCTGAAGACAAACTTTATTCACTGTATAATCTTGCTTCAGGTGGACTGGGTTCTCTCTGCCCTTTCACAAAGGAAGTGACTCAAGATACCTGATATACTCTCAACCCTCAGAAAATGAACCTCTTTCCATTCACTTGATCCCACCAGTCACAAAGCACTGACTCTGTCATGCACCAGAGGGGCAACATGAATAAGAAGTGTTTACACTCTGAAGGAGCCGACCCAACCAAAGTGAGAGATTCAGACATGGAACAGGTGAGTGGTGTGGCAGCTGGGGCTGCTGGGAGGAAACCCCTGGCCCAGGTCCCTCGCCTCCCCCCAGGAGGCACTGTCAGAGGGGAACCTGGAAGCAAGGGCAGGAGTGAGCCAGGGCCCAGCACAGGCAGAGGTGTGGGAGGAACAAAGCACTGGCAGAGGTATGCAGGTGGGCCACGCTTCTTCTGGAAGCCAGGCAGGAAGAATGCAAATGCAGAGGCAAGGACTGGGGAAGGTCTTAGATGGAAGTCTAAGGGAAGGGAGTCATCTCTGTACCTAGCCACCACTCTCCCCCATCTCTAAATTCCTCCACCCTGTGGCTCTTGTTCACCTAATGGTTTGCAACAATCCTCATACCTTTGTTTTCTCTCATTTGGCTTTACCCAGAGGTTCAGTGGTATGCTGGAAACCACCTAGCCTGGTGTGTGACAGATTATGTGCTGGAGAGAAGGGATGATTCAAACAGGAAGTATGCTGGGCTCTAGAAAGCTCCCCAAGGGAGAAGGAGGCCATGATTTATCCTGGGGCATACAAAAAACAGTGAGGACTGAATGTGACTTCTTAGGTGTATCTGCACACCTGGGTTTGGGTAGTTTAGGCAATCATTTCTGGTTAACTGATATGTGGGTGCAATAGAAGCCAGGGGCCCTTCGGTTAGGGTTTGGGGAGGTGTCTGTCTTCACAGCAGACCTCTAACCAGTGACAAGGGATGGGGACCCAGGTCTATACTCTGGGAAAGCACAGGACAAGTCCAGCAGGCATTATTGCCTCAGGTCCATGGGCTGGGGTTCATGGCTTGAGGAAACCTAGCCAAGATGCTCATATTGCAAATGAGTAGACAAACCCAGAGAGGAAATGGGAGAAGGGCATTGAGTGTACATGTTGTTTCAATCAAACCTTAAGCTCCATAAAATCATGAAAGATCCCTATTATACCTCTTTGAATACCCACATTACTGGACACAAAATAATAATCAATAAAGAAATGTGACGTCATCACTTTCCTGCTTAAAATCTTCCAGCAGCTCCCCATTACTCACAGAACAAAGTTGAACTACCCTGTCATCATCTGGACTCTATTTCTCCAGCCTCAAATCCTACCCTCTCAGGCACTATGCTCCCAAACCAGCACCCCAGGCCTACATGTCCCCACCCAAATATGCACACATCCTTATACCCACACTGCTCTCATACGTGCAGTCCCTTCTCTGGCTCTACCTTCCAGCCAGTCTGAACTAGTTCCAGTCCTTTGAACATGCCAGAATTTCTCATGCCTCCAAGCTTTGCACCAGATCATCTCTCTGTTTCAGGGACTCTCTCCTCACCCCAATGCAATCCTTTATTGTGTTGAGAAATTCCTGCTTGTCCTTAAAGACCCAGGTCAGAGGGCACCTTTTCTGAGAATCCTACTCTGTGCTCTGATAATTCCTGTACAGCAAATGCCTCTATCACACAATTTACCACACTGAGCAGCTTCTTCCTCCACAGTCTGAGTACCAGAACTGGAATCATGGTGTTCATCTCTGAATAAGCATAGGGATGGATGGATGGATGGATGGATGGATGGATGGATAGCACAAATTCGAGTTGGATTGAATAGTCAATATTCAACAATCATGTGTCACAGGAGACAGAGAGAAGGCAAAACTTCCCACCCACAAGGTCTGAACCTGAATATCTCTCCTCTCCCCCTGCACCATTCCCTGGCCTCTCTAGGGGGCTCTTACATTTGTGAACAGAAGTAGAAGAGGAATTTCCAGATTCGTAGTTATGCCTCAGCAGGAGTCTGGTCCTAGATGTTCAAGTACTAAACTACATCCTAAAAATGAGTTTGACTGCTCAGTCTATTCCCACTGGCTTTCATTGGCTGCAGGCTTAGCAGGGACCCCAGGCCTGCAATACTGCAGCCATTAGCTCAGATTCCATTATGGAGAAGGAAGCAAACATTTCCAGAATAAATGAAATAGAGAAATAAAAGAGAAATAAAAGAATTCTTAAGGGAATCCAGAGGAAAGGGCGGATCGCTTTATCTAGAGAGCTTTTCTCCAGATTTGGAAGGATAGGGAGGAAGGAAGATGATATCATGCAGCATTCCCCTTGTGGCAAGTGCCTTCACACATATTCCTCATTAAACAATCCTCACCACCAGCCTGTGAAGTCAGCACAATTCTTTTTCACAAATGAAGAAAATGAGGTTCGGTGACCCACAGGAGATGACCTCAGGGTACAACCATGCAGCAGGAGTTCCAAAATTCAAACCTAGGGGCAACTCCACCAAGTCTAAGGAAAAGGAGTGTTTCTTCCTGCCAGGAATATGGCTTTGCCAAGTGACAGGCTATAAAAGACACTCTTTACTCAGATAAAACAGCACTTCCCAAGGTTTTGTCTCAGCTAGGACAGCCTCCAGGTGGGTAAAACAAGTTGGAGCAAATGGCTCTGGTATCGTCCTCCATAGTATCCCCCTCCTTGGGGATCTTGCATCCCCTGGCCTGCTGCTGCCCTGTCACTGGCCTCAAGGAGCTGTTACCTGTCTTTAAAGCACTAGTTCAAACATCGGTACCAATTATGACTTCGGTTCCTCCTTGAACAACTGAGACAATTGGAGTATTTGAAAAGGTTTTACCAGCTAGCATAGAAAAACAGCCAAGAAAAACAGAGGAAGCATGAAAACATTGTGAAGACCAAGGCATGAAGGTTAGAGCTTCTAACTTCTGCCAGAGTGACTCCATACCATGGTTACAGGCCCATCCCTTTAAGGGCTCTCCAGGGACTACCTACAACTAAGTAAGGCCAGGGCACCCCACAGAAGACAGGGATGGCCTGGACCACCCCAGGTGGCAGGAGGCAGCATTTCAGGCTCAGGGGTAAGGCAGGCCCAAAGCAGTAGTCCCTGGGACAGAGAAGAAGGCCTGGGGGTCAGAGCAGCTGATGAAGGTCCCTCCCCAGACCTCCTGCACTGGTTCCTGTGATGCAGAAGTATAGGACTCATCATGTCCTCCCAAACTTAATACCCTCTGTGCTTCTGTATCACCTAATGTGCCTACAAGCCTTATGGGACATCCCCTTTGTACTAGTTAGGGTTCTCCAGAGAAACTGGGCCAGCAAGATGTGTGTGCCATTTGTGCATATGTGCATGAGTGTGTGGGGAGCAAGAGATTCATCACAAGGAATTGGCTCATATGATTCTGGAGGCTGCGAAGTCCCAATATTTGCAGCCATTAAGTTGGAGACCCAGGAGAGCCAAAAGTGTAGTTCTATTCCAAGGTCAAAGTCTTGAGAACCAGGAGAGCTGAAGGTGTAAGTTCCAATCTAAAAGCCAGCAGCCTAGAGATTCAAGGAGAGCCAGTGTTTTAGTTCAAGTCCAAGGGCAGAAAAAGGCTGGTGTCCCAGCTCAGAGCATTCAAGTAGGAGGAGTTCTCCATGCTCACTGGAGGCCAGCCCCTGTGTTCTAGTCAGGCTTTCAACTAATTGTATGGGGCTCAGCCAAATTAGAGAGGGCCATCTACTTTCCCCAGGCTACCGATTCAAGCATTAATCTCATCCAGAAACACCCAGACACACCCAGAATGACCGAATAACAGCTGGGCACCCTGTGGCCCAGTCAAGTTGACACACAAAATGAATTACCACAGGTAATTCAGCTGTGGTAATTCAGCAGCTACCCCTCTTTCAGCTCCTACAACTCACATCCCCTGACCAAGGCACCTGGTCTCATACCCCTGGCCTTTGCATATGTTTTCCTATATGGGACATTCTTCTCTCCATTATTTCCCCCCTTGAACTCCTACACATACATCAAGACCCAGTTCATGGGTGGCTTCTCTGACTCCTCACTCTGTCTTTCCCCTGTGGTGTCAGAGCGGCTAAGTTCAGTTTAATAAGCTTTCATTAAAGACTTCCTCTACTATATGTTAGAATATGTAGAGTACTATAGTACTATAGTATATGTAAGCATGAGTTAAGATGGATCAATACCCCTGTTCCCTCTGCATCTATAGTAATGGAAGAAAAAGTCATGACAAAAGATAATTTCTGAATAAGATAACAGGCATCTAGCCTAGCCTGGTGAGGTGAGTGGGGAGGAGTCTCTCTGGAGGAGAAGATTAATGAACCAAGTCTGGAAGTCAGAATAAGTACAACGAGTAGGAAGAAAATTGACATTTCATGTTTAGAAAACAACACAAACCACAGTGAAAGATATGAGCCTACCTATCTGTGTAAGCAGGAACGTGGGGCCAAGTGAAAGAGGCTAGATGCTGATGCTAGACCAGGTCATCAAACACTTATAAGCCATGCAGAGGACGCTGGCCTTTATCCCAGCATAGATAAGGGCAATGCCTTAGGCAATTATCCCGCTGAGCTTTAGGATCTGTCCATATATGTGGCTTACCATGAGAATGAGTTTCTAGGGAACAAGGACTCTGTCTTAGTCACCCTGTAGCCCTACCATTCAGCCCAGTGCCTGGTACAAATGAGTTTTCAATAAGGTTTCATGCAATAGATAAGTGGATGGATGGATGGATGGATGGATGGATGGATGGATGGATTGGATGGATGAAGACAAGGGTCTCATTTGGTCTTTGCAGAAATGTAAGGATATGAGTAAGGGAGTAGTTCCTATTTTACTGGTGGGGAAGCTGAGGCACAGGGAGGTAAATGATTTGCCTAGTCTCTGAGTATATTTGTGTCCTGAGTCCCCACCCAGGATTTCTCCTCTGCAGGAGCTGCTCCTCTGCAGGAGAGACTCAGGAGGCATGCAGCTGCCACAGCCCCTGGCCTGAGACCTGCCTGCCACCCCGAGGCTGCAACCACCGTGACCAAACCAGTTCAGGAAACAGAGGGTCTCTGGGCTTCCCACCACTGCTTTTTCTTTAGAGGTTAAATGGCAGAGCCATGAACATTACAGGATTTTTCTCTATCACACATTTAGGTTCCCTTTCCAAAACAGGTGGATTCTTGCCAAGTTTACTCCTGATTTCTTCCTTCTTCCCAGGTATCTTTGTCTTTCTCTGTTAGCTGCACTTGCATGTGTCCCCTGATGTTTCTGCTCCTCTTTCTCTTTCCTTTTAATCCTCTTTTCCCTCCCCTTTTTTTTTCTTTCTGTCCCCCTCTAGTACAGTTATCGCATCCTGCTAAGTCTGCCTTTTTAAAGCTCCTGGTTCTGCCCTAGCATTTGCTTGAACCTCAAGGAGCTGTCTGCTAGACCTTTGCTTCTCCAGAGCCCTGGCTATGACCTCACCATCCCGTGGCTGCCCCTGCCAGAACTGAGCATAGCCAGGGAGGGAGGGGCATTAGCAGTCAGTGTTGCCTGGGAGCAGTTTATGCAGCCTGGTCTCCTTGTTTCATCTAGTGCAACTGGCCATGTAATTAACTCCTCTCAATGGAGCCCACTGGTCCCCAAGCTCCCCTTACACTCACAATTTTACATTTCAAGGATGTTCCAGTGACCACATCTGCTCCAGCAGCATGTTCAGGCTACATTCCTGCCACCCCTCAGAGGGACTAGGGTTTAGAATCAGTATCTGTTCTTTGCAGCCCAGAGTTTCCTGCCCCAGGGGCTAGAAATACTTCCCCATGAGTATTTTAGGGAGCAACTTCTCCCTAGTCTATATCCAGGGCCTCTACCCAGTTCTTATCCCACATGAAGACAGAGGAGGCAGCCAAATGCAGCATAGTGCAGTGGAGGGCAGGAAAACAAAGGACTTCAACTCACAGAGCTCCCTCCCTCAGCAGTGCAACCCCTTCACATCACAGAAATGGATTTCTTTGGAGGCTTATATTTTCCCTCTTGCAGAGCTCCTAAGAAGACCGATTCCCTCATTTTGGTCTCACTTTCTAGATCAGGAATATTTCTTGGTTCTTTTTAGCCTTAAAGGCCCAATATGAATTTGTAGGAACTAACAACGGGGAAAGACCCAAGCAAAGAAGTTTGGGGAAAGGGGAGAGCCATGAAGGGCTATGATTGCTCCTGGTTTAAATTATGTGGCTTTGTGGGGTGCCTGGGTGGCTCAGTTGGTTGTGTCTGACTTCAGTTTAGGTCATGATCTCATGGTTCCTGGGTTCAAGCCCTGCATCGGGGTCTGTGCTGACTGCTCAAAGCCTGGAGCCTGCTTCAGATTCTGTGTCACCCTCTTTGTCTGCCCCTTCCCCACTGACACTCTCTCTCTCTTAAAACTAGATGAACATTAACATTTTTTTAAAACTTATGTGGCTTTGTTCTCTGCATTATTTTTTTATTGGAATAATGCTTTGTTATCCTGCCCTTAGAGGGATGAAACAGGAGGGCATACTATGCCCTATGCATAATAGCAGTGAGTTTAAAGATGTCAAACTTAACCCCTCAAAAGGACCCATTTTGTGGCAGAAAAACTGTGTTCTCCTAATCATGTAGGATGAGAGTAGGATTCTGACCTTGAATGTGAACATGGTGGGTCTTCTCATTTGTGTTGTTTTCCTCTTTGTTTTGACTGCTGGGACTCTCTCAGACAAGCCTGCAGTTCACCTCTAGCAATGTCCAGGATGCTGTGGCCCCCTCAGCCAGGCACTAACTTTACCCCGCCCTCATCTCACCACAGGATCCTTGCTTCCCCTCATTCCCACTGGCTTCTCTACAAACATAGATGGAGAATCTGGCAGAGTCATAGCTGCTGTGCCTGCAGGAAATCCTGGGCTGGGGTCTCACAAGACCATTCTTGATATTCACTGGCTTTCTAGAAGGATCCCTTTCTCGTCCACTCTACCACATCCCCCAGGCAAAGGAGGGCAGTGGGCAAAGAGGTCACAGAAAGCCTGCTCAGTCCATCAACTTGCCTGCATGGGCTTCAGACCTCCTTCCTCATTTATTTTCCTCTTCCCTTCTCCAAACTTTTATGACATAGTAAATTCTTTAAGGGCCAAACAGTCCTTGAAAATACCCCAAAGGTGGATAACTAAGCCAGTCCCAGCCCTAGGGCCCTGCAGGCCACCTTTGGTCCACATTTGTCAAACTTCTGAACCCCTAGAAAATCTATGGCAGGGAGACTTCCACGGCCAACCAGAGAAAACATTTCCCCATCTCAGTAGAGTGACAGCAACATCCATCACCCTGTCATTCCAGGCCCATCTATGGAAATGACTGTCAGTCATGCTTCAGGACTGAGAAGGGCTTCTGGGTTCTGAGCCACAGCACTCAGGAGGAAACACTGAGGGCAGAGGAAGAAGGTAGAGATCAGGCCCCCTCCTACCTCTATTTTGGAGTATGTATTTTGAAAACCAATTGCAGGGGAGGAGGATACAAAGAATCTTTTTAGTTGTTATTTGCTTATTACACATTTACATATAATAACATCTTGCAACTCTATTTTTATATATATGTGTATGTGTTTAAATACATATATAAAATAAAAAATATATACATATATAATAAATTTACACACACATATATGCATACACATACAGGTAAAATATGCATGGTCTTTATTTGGCTGTGTATATTCTGAAGCTCTAGGATGAAGATAATATATATCTTTATCATTTTACAGAAGAAAAAGACAAAGATGGTAAGCATGGTTTACCAGAGTAACAGATTTACCCGGTGGACAAACTGAAACTATAACCCAGGTTTCCTGACCTCCACTTCAGATACACACATACCCTCAACACCTCCTCACCTGATGAAAGCAACACGCACCTTCCAGTCTATAGCTCTTCTGGGCAGCCCACGGGAGAATATGTAAGAAGATTTGGTAATGGTTTCAGGATCTAGAAACCCAGAGGCAAGAGAAAATAGACAGGTAAAAGTCATAGAGAAATACAGAAGTACAGAAAAGAAAGTAGGAAGCCAGGACTTGGAGATCAGAGACAAATTTCTACGGAGTTATTAATAATGAATTATACTACCCCTCCCAGGGGTATTGGCTTCTAATCAGCAAGTCAATTTTCTATGTCATTGTTCATTGAACATCCATCATACACCAGGCACAGAGTTGATCAATATGGAGAAAACATGGATGAATGGGATATATTTCCTAGTCTCAAAAGGTCATCCTAATGAAAAAGACAGATAGTACTTAAACACCACTAATTGACCCCTGGTATTAATCATCTCCCTTTTTCTTAGAAGTGCAACTTAGGTTTTAGCTGGGATTAAAGACCATATTTCTCAGCCTCATCTCAAGCTTGAGCCAAAGGCATAAGCAGAAGAGATGTGTGCAAATTTTAAAGAATATGCTGAAAGGGAAAGGATATGCTCTTCCTCCTTCCAGCTGGCTGGAATATGGAAGTGAATGCTGGACCTTCAGTAGCTACCTTTGACCTTGAGGTAAACTTTGGGTGAAACGTATCGCACAGGAGAGCACAAAAACCAACAAGTCTAGGCCTTGATGGGGGCATGGGGAGGGATGGATAGCTACCAGCCCTGGGTCCCACTACCTCCAGGCTTCCTATATGAGTGGGGGAGCTCTATCTGCTTAATATACTTACTTTGGAGCTTTCTGTCATGCTCAGTTAAATGTAAGCCTAACTAGTCAAGCACCCAACAGATAAGTCAGACTACAGTAAGAGCTAATAGCATTGCACAGTGGGAGCAGAGCAAGGATCTATTGACTCTGCCCAGCCAGGTTAAAAAAAGCATCACAGAGAAGATGTGTGAGTGAGTCTTTAAAATGAAGTAGGATTCCCTCTGGTAGACAAGAGGGATGGAGCATTCCAGGTAGAGGAACCGCATCAGGCAAGTATGGAGACAGGAAAGCATGGGGTTTACTTAAGGAATGGGAAGTACCTAAATGCTGGTGAATTCCCTAAGTGGGGAGAGGCCTCCCCATGGCCACCTGTCCCTCCCAGGTACAGCTTGTGGGTGCAGCCCTGGCCCCCAACACCCCTGCTCACTTCTAAGTAATTACACCCCCAGTGCCTTTCTGTCTTGCAGCTGTTCCCACCAGCTGTTGTGACTGCTCTCACTACACCCCTCAAGTCCACGGGGAACAGGCTGCTGGGAAGGGAGGGCTGGGGGACTCCAGGGAGAGCTATTAAACACCTGCCGGGTCCCAGCAGAAAGGTTTAGAAAGATAATTTCTGGGCTTCCAGGTAATTTGGGTCTTGCAAAGAAAACTGCTACTTTCACAAGCACTGAGAGAGCAGAGACTCTGAAATCCAGAACACAAGGCCTCCACCCCTGTGTCAGTGATCCAACACCGCATAACAAACTACTCCAAAACCCAAAGGATTGAAACAACAACAATCTGATATTTCTCATGATGCTGTAAGCTGTCTGGACTCAGCTGGGCATCCTGCTTCCTGAGCTGCTGGCTGGAGTTATTCACATGGCTACAGTCTTAGGGCAGCTCGACGAGGGCTGGACAACTTGAGGTGGCCTCATGCACCTGCTTGGTGGTTAGCTCTGCTGGCAGGCAGGGCCCCTGTCTCTACACTATTTTCTCAGAAGGATAGTCAGACTTCTTTTCAAGGTAGTTTATGCCCCCAAGAGGGGGTTTAGGCAGGACATAGTCTGCAAGTTCTCTTCCACCTTAGTCTATTGGTCCAAGCAAGATAAAGGGTCAGCTTAGATTCAAGGAGAGGGGAAAGAGATTCCACCTCTTTATGAAAGAAATGGCAAAGTCACATTGCAAGACAGTAAGAAACCATCCACAGTGGAAGGATTTTTGTGGCCATCTTTAGAAACAATCTACCCTTTGACAACAATGATTCATATCCCTTGAACGTACTCATAAAACTCTGACCCCCAAAAGGGCCTAATCCCATTACAGTACCTGCTTGAAGTTCAGAACCCTATCATCATCTGAATCAGATCCAGATATGGATGAGAATCCTTGCATGCAATTTCTTAGATGTGAACTAAAGGACCACTTACCTGCTTCTACACTGCCAACATACAACATGCCCAGGGATGGCAGCCTCCAGTGCTAACTTCCTTCCTCTCTTCCAGCCTCTACTAACAATCTCCTTGCTATCCTTCCAGCCTTTGCCAGTCATATGTTTTAACATTAGTTATGGTAACTATCCATTCCAGGTACCAATTTCTAGAGGCTGAAAAATGGGTGATTCATGTTATGTACAAGTAGAATGCTTGGCAAAACTGTGTACTATGGTGCCGTGGAATGTAGAAATGATTCCTAACTGTATTAGTAAGTATTCCCAGAGAAACATAAACAAAGGAAAGATACCCCTATATTTGAAGAGATTTATTAGAAGGAATTGGCTGATGCAACTATGGAGGCTGAGAACTCTGACAACTCACTGTCTGCAAGATGGAGACCCAGGAAAGCCCATGGTATAATTCTAGTCCAAGGCTGCAGGCTTGTGAACCAGGGAAGCCAATGGTATCAATCCCAGTCCAAGGGCAGAAGGTTGATGTAGCAGTTCATGCAGGCATACAGAAAACAAAAAGGGGTGAATTCTTCCTCCCTCCACCTTTTTGTTCTATTCAGACCCTCGATGGATTGGATGAGGTCTGCCCATACTGGGGAGGACCATATGCTTTACTGGATTCACCAATTAATTTTTAATCTCATCCAGAAACATCCTTACAAACGTATCCAGAAATAACGTTTAATCTGGGCACCACTTGGCCTACTCAAGTTGATACAAAATACTGACCATCACGTTAATGAACTTGTAGATCTAGCTGAAGAGATTTCCAGGCAGAGTGTAGAAAGTGCCATTTAACTTTAACTGCATGAAGTACATGAAGACAGAAATGAGCTAAATAAGGAACCACTTTCAGTTTTCAAGGAGAATTTAGATAAAATGTAGAGAGCTTAAGGTAGTATCTCCAGCCAGCCAGACTTTTGAAGTAAGGAATGGCTGTGGAGAAAAGGTCAAATCAAGAGCATGGCCTTTAAACCCTTTGTTAAGAACTCAGGAAGATTTAAGACCATGCATCATAGGCCCTTTCAGCATGACTAAAGGCTTTCTAAGAATTCACAGTACCATGACTCACAGCTCAAGATGGAGACAGGCCTGCCTCAGAAGAAATGTCAACTCTGGCATTATCAAATGGACTGGACAATAATCTCATACATAGAAAACTCATGAAGCCTTTAGAGGAACTGTATCAATTCTTCCAAAAATAAAGGACAGTTCAGAATGAAAAGAGACCTCTGCCCCCATTCTAACTTTCTATATGCAGGAAACAGATTTAAAAAGCTTCTCAACTAAAAGTATGGGCCATTCTTTCCAGAAAAGGAAGGACATCTCAGAACACAGAGCCAATAATCCAAAGGACAGAACCAAAATGCAAAGGACGGAGACAAGAGCTAAGAACTTTAAGGGATAAAGAGACCACTCCAAGGAAGCAAAACTGGGCTCAAGTTAAAGAAAATTATGGGTTCCTCGAACTGGGGGGACAGGCAACATATGTGTGACTGGATTTCAGAGTTTCTGGAAACCAGCATACACATCCTGCCCTCCACCTTTTGTCTGGGTATGTCTGCCTACTGGGACTGTCCTTTCTCTGCCTCTCTATTGTTTATTGGTACATTGTAAATGGGGTGTGTAAGTAGTAGATAACTTGCCTTTTTAATTTTCAGTTCTTAATCATTAGTCACCCGATGGATTCAGCAATACACAAGGGAACTCATCTATATCTGGACCTGATGCAAAACACAAGATCAAGGACATAACTCTTATACTATGGTGGACTAAGGCTTTAGAAGTTTTCTGAATGGAATGTGGTAGAAGTGACATTTGGGAACTTCTGAGTAGGCCTTAAAACATCTTAAAGCTTCTTATTTTATCCTCTTAGAACCCCAAGTCATCATGTAAAGAAGTCCAGGCTACCCTGATAGAGAAGCCAAGAAGAGAGAATCAAGATGCCCCAGCCAAAAACCAGCACCAACAGGTTAAAAGGAACCCTCCACTGTCTTAAAGGTTGAATGCAGCTACCTGAGTGAGTCTAGGCAAGACCATCAGACCTGCTGGCCAATCCACAGGATCACAAGGAATAATAAATAGTTATTGTTTCAGGTAAGCCACCAAGTTTTGGGAGGTGGTTTATCACACAGGATTCTGATACCTACATAATCTTCCTGCCCATTTTGTAGTGTAACTCTGCTGGATTAGATGGGAAATGGTAGATATAGAATGCCATTGGTGGAAAGGGACTCAGGGTTACTGAGAAAAAAAAGATTTCACAATTTATTTCTTCCTGCAGGACTGGGAAGACTCCATGTAATCTTAGCAAAGTCAGAAACGACACAACACTCTCATTTTACAGATAAGGACACAGATACAGAAAATGATTTGTTCATTTTCTGCAGGATGGTTGGATCTAAGAGCTTATGGGTCCAAGTTTATAGCAAATACAGGACTAAAATCCTGACTTCTAATCTAAGACCCTTCTTGGTAAATTCTTTCATGGGAAAAGTGGAGTGTTGAAAATTTTTCCATATATCCTTCACCATTTCAAAATATATTTGACTGAGGCTCATATAAATCCAACAAACATTAGTTTAAAGAAGTAGGGTTCATTTCCTCAGGTAATAAGATATTCAGAGAAAGCAGTGTAGGGGAAGTTCAGCTTCTCAAAACTTTCACCAGAGAACTAGGATTCTCCTATCTTTTCACTCTGTCATCCTTAATGTGGAGATTTCGTTCCCATTCTCTGAAAAAGTGGCACACCTTCAGGCACTGTTTTCCCATCACAAAGCAAGAATTAGAGAGCTAGGCTAAAATATAAGACAAAATCTTTCTTCTTAAAGACCTGGTGTATCCAGGAATGGAAGCTCTCCCTGGGACTTCTGCAAATACCCAGTTGTCCAGAATGATGTCACATGGCAATCAGATGACAAGAGAGGTTAGAAATGTAGGGTTTTGCTTTCTAGAGTCTATCAGACAAGGAAGAAAGAAGCGAAATAGGTCTTAAGTGAATCAACCAGTAGTATTTGTCATATATCTTCCAAAAGAGGGAGCCCAAACAAACAAACCGGGGAGAAAAGCAGTTATGGCACTACCATCCTAGTCCTCTACATCTTCATTCCTCATTATTAAACCCACCTGTGGATGGCTAGGCTCTTTGGATGAGTAGCATGGTCAGCCTTCAAAAGGCAAGGGAGGGTGCACATAGAAACATCCAGAGGCACAGAGATCTTCTGAGAAAGGCCTCTAGGATGCACAATATTAATGCTCTTGTGGATTCATGGAATGCCATGCATTATGCATATGCCAATAAATCATCTTTATGTTGGGAGTAAGCAAAGAGAACACTAAATTTAGAATAAATTTTAAATTAACCTAAATTATACATGCCTGGCAAATGGGACCCTTTTGTGAAGCAAGAAGCTGTATCTATCTGGAACATTCAGCCCAGGTCTCTGGGGCAGAATACAATTTAAAAGGAACACTCCATCGTCAGAGCTTTGTTTCTCACATCATTCTCTAACAATCTTCATTCAGCATCCAGTGGCCTAACTGGATCCAATCCCCCATCAGTGCCATTTAGGAGAAGCTCAGAAACTTCTGTTCCTTGGCATATGGTTAACATGTGTGAATATAGAGATGAAGTGTTACCGGAGGGACAGATAGAAGCTCAAGAAAGATCTACTATAAAAACAAAAAAGGAGGAAGACAGCCGGCTGGGGAGCCAGCCATCATCATTGTATAGTTAATGAGGCCAACAATGAAAAAGCACTGAGCTCTAGAGGAAGACAAGAAATTATCCATGTTCCAGCCCAGGGAGCTCAGGCCTAACTTGGAGGCCAATTCTGGGGCAGAGACTCAGGTCCAGGGAAAGAAAGAACCACAAATACCTTCTGATGACCCTTTCCTGGTCCTTAGAGCTGGCAAATAGCAGTCACCTGGAAACTCTCGCCGTGTGGAGAGTATTACTTCTAAATTATAAACTTGGAAGAATTGATGCATGCAGGTGTCCAGCCTCTGAATTCCCTCAGTATCTCAGCTCCCAGGAAGCTGCCACAACCTGCAATCAACTAAATGGTACTACTTCCCCAGCCACAAGCCAGGTAACAGACCAGCAGGGGTACCAGAAAGGCTTCAGGCCTCCTCTCCCCTCCAGGAGCCAGCAGTCCAGCTGAGGCAGCCAGACATGTAGTGTGCAAAGACAATTAACAGTGAGCCAGTGGAAGGAACACTGTTCAGGTCAGGAGACATGACTTCTCATCTCAGCTATCTTGCTAATTGGCCATATGATCTTGGAAAGGTCAGAACCTCCACCTTCCTGGACCTCAGTTTCATTATTTATAAAGTGTAATGGCTGAACTAGAATCAGTGGTTTTGAGACTTTGTTTAAAAGTGGGAACCGATTTTTTTTCCAGAGGCATGTTTTCTAGGAAACCAATATCAAAACCAGAAAAAAAGTGAAGCTGATCTGTTTGAAGTAGCAGAAGGAATCCAGAGCTCCCCAGAATACGGTTTAGAAAACACTGAAATAGGGTACCTCTCAGCTCTGAATGGTCTGGAGGTCCACCAAGCTTGCTAATGCAAAATGCATGAGCTGAGTGCATGGAATAAACTGAGGGCACTGCATGAGGTCAGAAACCTAACCTGCAAATGAGCTGAGCAGAACAGTATTCTGCCCCAGGTCCAAAGGTTTAGAATGACACTAATCAATTACCAATAGATGCAGTGTCCAGCTTCACCCAGCTTAGTTCATAAATCTGTGAGTGAAAGATTCCTCATTCTGGAAGACTTTCCAGCAATCCGGTCCTTGCCTGCTCCCGTGTCTGGTTCTGAGTACCCTAGAGCAGTGCCGTACAATATAACTTTCTGTGGTGAAGGAAGTGTTCTGATTCTGTGCTGTGGAATATGACACATTAGCCATCCTTCACCACGGCTATTGAGCACTTAAAATATGGCTGTTTTGACTTAGTAATTTGATCTTATCTCATTTCATTTAAATTTAAATAGCCATCTGAAGCTAACAGCCACCATATTGGACAGTGCATCCCTGCAGGATCTGTATTTCCTTTCCAATTCCACCTTTTCCCCACCTAATCTAAGGTGAACTATCACTAAGAACCCCACTTGGAAAGTAGTAGTTTGAGTGCTATCCCCCATTATTTTCTCCCAGGACCAACAGAGTCTCCTAGGCCCTGGCTACACCAACTATGGTCCCCGGAACATAGCAGCATGGGCATCACCTGGAGCTTGTGAGAAACACAGAACTCAGACCCCACCCAATACCTACTGTACCATAATCTGTATTTTAACAAGAACTCCAAGTGACTTTTACATTAGGCAGAGCACATGAGGAAACTGAGGTCCAGAAAATGTTCACAATCCAGTCGAGAATGGGCTGAAATAGCAGCTTAACCCACATTGCCTGATTTAGATTCACAGGACAGCCTACAGCCTCTCTTTATTTATCTGTCCTTTGTGCCTGCCCAGGAAGAGCCATTATCAATTTTTTAACAGGAGTCATTTAGTCTCCCAAACTGCCTGCTTACCCATTACTACTAAACTGTTAACACTTCAGTCCAGCCATTAACGAAGCTATTTAGCATAAACAGAAGGCAGCATCCTGGCCTCCAACCTGGAGCTAGTATAGCTAGACCAGCGGTTTCCAACCTCAAAGGTACTTCAGAGCCTTTGCAAACATTTGATTCTTGTTATAAACATATATACATATATATTAATATGTTAGAAAGCATAATTCAAAATAGCAAGAGCATGAAAAACGTGCAACACAATAAATTATAGCACACAGTAAACCTCCACCAAAGTAAATTGGCGATGCCAGCTTAAATCATCTTTGTTTAGACCTCAGAATAATTTCTGCCATCTGTGGCAAATATTTAAACTTCTGGTGAATGTGTCATTGATTAGGAATGTGGTTTGCTCTGGGGTCTTTTCTCATGTTATTTTTTTGTTTTTTAACTTAGATGTCCACATGTGTCATTGTGTGAGGTTGTTGGAGAAAACATGTCGCAGCTGGGTACATTCATGATGACCAGTTCAACATGGGGCAAGGCTCGGCGTCTGCTGCTGGAGGCATCCTCTGCTTTCATAGCATAATCTTCATGCAATCACCAGTGAAGAGGGACTCGCAGCATCATATGGTGATAGTTTAAGTGCTTAAGATAATTTATGTGTGATTCTTAATTGGTATTTTGGGTCGTTTTTATGGAGGTGAAATTTGCATATAATGAAATGCACAGATCTTAACAGTATAATTGATTATTTTGACAAATGTACACAGGCCTGTGGAAACAATCCCCAAATTAAGTAGAGAACATTTCTGTCACCCTAGAAATTTCGCTCATGCCCTCCAATCAAGCCATACCTCCACAGTCCTGATTTCTATTATGGTAAATTAGGTGGGTTTTTTTTTTTCTTTTCTTGAACTACATTTAGATGGAATCACACAATATATACTTGTTTGTGTCTGCCTTCTTTCATTCAACATGTTTTTGAGACCCACCTATGTTCTTACATAGATCCATATGTATCCTTTTTCATTGCTGAGTAGTATTCCATTATGTGAATATGTCATATTTTGTGTATCCATTCACTTGTAGATGGACTTAAGCCTCCAGTTTGGGGCTACTATGGAAAAAGCTATTACTCATTTACAAGTCATTGTATAGATATATGTTTTCATTTCTTTTGGGTTAAATGCCTAGGAATGGATTTTCTGGGTCATAGGTAAGATGAATGTTTAATCTTATAAGAAACTTCCAAACATTTTCCAAACCAGCCGGAACACTGCCACTGGCAAAGTATGAGAGTTCCAGCATTTGATATTGTCAAATGTCTCTTTTATCCCTTAACTTAGGTATAAAGAGGCTAGAAGTTGCATTTGGTAGTTTGGGTTTTGCTTGTGGAGTATCTTTTTTCCCTGCTTATTTGTCATTTGCATATCTTCTTTTGTAAAGTCTTGGTTAGAGTCTTTTATTCATTTCTTGGAGTCTTGCTTGTCTTTTTACTCCTGATCTACTAGAGTTCCTTTTTATATTCTGGATGTAAGTTCTTTGCCAGATATGAGTTTAATAAAAAATTTCTCACAGCCTGTGTCTTGCCTTTTAAATTTCTTAATGGAATGTTTAGTTTTTCTTTATGTTTTGAATATGCAAAAAGTTTTATACAATGTTAATATTTCACTTTGATATAACAACTTCCTACTCTCCACTTTCTAAGTCTCAGAGCTTTTAAAAATAAATAAATAAATCAGGGGTTGGGTAGGGAGAGGGGGATGAATAGGCAGAGCACAGAGGAGTTTAAGGGAAGTGAAACTACTCTGTATGATGTGGATAATGGTGGATACATGTAATGAAACATGTCAAAACCCATAGAATGTACAACTCCAGGAGTGAATCCTACTGTAAACTATGGGCTATGGGCAGTAAAATGTGTCAGCTTAGGTTCATGGATTGTAACAAATGCACCCCTCTCGTGGGGTTATTGATAATGGGGTAGGTTTCAGGGAAGGGACCAGGGGATATATGGGAACTCCCTGTACCTTAACTCAGTTTTGTTGTGAACCTGATCCTATTGCTAAAAAATAATATCTATATTAATAAATTAAATAAAGGAAACTTACCATTTGCAACCACGTATTCATGTAAATCTAGATTTTTTAAACTATTCTCATTTACTGACTTTATAATAAGTAAATGTAAACATTCTTTAATAAAGCAATACTTAAACTTTTATATATCACAACTGCCTACTATACTTTATTTATATTAAAGTTTCCATTCAAACAAAACAATTTTTTAGAAATCCAAAAATTGTAGGTATGCAGAGGCCACTGTTATTCAGTCCACTCTGATTAACTGTAAAAAGGTATTCCTTCTCTTCATGCTTGCAATTCTCTGGTCAACCATCAACCAAATAAAAACATTTCTACGCTTATGCACACTCTACCTCACCATGTAATTCAATTATAGAATACAAAGTGGCAAATGCTCCAGGAGGCCCATGGAATCCCAATCAGTTTGTATGGTTCTTGTATTCTTGGATCCATTATTAAGTTACTCAATACCAGTCATTTACAACCTCAGGAGTCTCTTTATGCCTCCACAAGGGCAACTACTGGGTCCCAGGGTTCAGAACTTCTTACCAGGATAGGCTGAGACTTCCTGGCTGAGAAAGCCAGTTTCAGCACTAATTCAGTGCTTTTGGAAGGCATTGATCAAAAAGGGGTAAAAGCATTCCTCAACTGCACTTTTGGGTTTCTTCTCTCAGAAATCTCCCATGACCTATCAAAACTTTAATTTTGCAGACAGGGGAGCTGTTGTTGCTGTTGTTTTTATGTCAGAGGTATATTCTAAAATCAAAGGATGGGACACCTGGGTGGCTCAGTCAGATAAGGCACCGACTCTTGATTTTTGGCTCACAGTCGTGAGATTGAGCCCCACGTCAGGCTCCATGCTGTGTGAAGCCTGCTTGAGATTCTCTCTATCTCCCTCTCTCTCTCTCTCTCTCTCTCTCCCCCCGCCTCCTTCTGTCCCTCTCTACAGATCACGCACACTCTGTCTGTAAAATAATTAAATAATTAAATAAATAAATAAATAAATAAAGCAGAAATTGAATATGGGCAATATTGTTATTGCAAATTCCTTAAATTTTCTACACTACACGATGTTTGAAGAATGCAGCTCTGTACATTGTTATATAATTGCAAATGGATAATATATCTACACATTGTGTATGTATATGTATATATATACAATTATATTTGTATATAAATTACTTATATATGCAACACAAGGTGATGATGCAGAGGATGTGGACCAACAGAAATCCTCACACCTAGCTGATGACACTATAAATTGGTACCACCACTTTGACAGTGTGCTGTTACCTAGTAAAGTTGACCAGCACATATCCTACATCCCAGAAACACCACTCCTAAGTACAAACCCTAGATAAACTCTTGTACTCAGACATCAGGAGCCATGAAAGAATGCTCACACCAGCATTTACCAACATTTCTCATGGTGGTAAAAAACTGTAGAACACAAAAACGTCTGTCAACAGTAAAGTCAGTAAGGAAATGGTGAAGTACTCATGTGATGAAATAGTAGGTGGCAATATAATGAACTAAAACTCACAAACCCATTTAGAAGAAAAGAAAAAAGTATAAAAAAATACACACAGTATGATTCCATTATATAAACTTCAAAAACACAAAACCTAATAATATAATGTTTAGCGATATGTGAATAGTTAGAAAGACTTATAAAGAAAAACGGGAATGCTATCACACAAGTCAGGATAGTGTTTGCCTTGGGGGAAAGGAAGGGAATGGAAAGGGAGGCACATGGGAGGCATTCAGATGCAGGCACTGATCTGCTCCTTAACCTGGGTGGAGGTTTCATGAGTTAGTTTTCTTTTTCTTTAAATTGTGTGTGTGTGTGTGTGTGTGTGTTTGTGTGTGTGTGTGTGTTAACCTCTAAACTCTGACCTATTTTACACTATAACTTATATATCAATACATAGTGATGCTTCCATAGAAGCTAAAACTTTACGAGACTATATTCACTAGAATAACCTGCAACCAAGGTGTGGCTCACACTCTGGGATGCACAAGGAACGAAACCTGCAAACAACCAAGAAAACAGCAGTTCATGTCTCCCGTCTCTGGTTCACTCTGGGACATATGCTCCCTGTATGGGATAGCTCCTGGAATTACTAACATTATTTAAATGGTTTTCCCCTGAAAGCTCATGGCAAAATTTCTATAATTTCACTATGCATACAAGACCCTTCACAGTTACACCTGGGTCTGCACAGCCGCTTAGAGACCACCCATGTGCTCAGGGGCCCAAAGTCTGCATGCATTGCTGGCTGGGCACAGGCTCAGGACCTCTCAGTGACCTTTTCCCTCTAATTATAGGTACTGCTGGCTTAAGCCAGTCATATTATATGCATAATATTATGTATACATATATACATATTATATACATAATAAATTCAAATATTCATTTCTTCCTTTTCCCTTTCTCTATGTTTTCTCTTTGCAGTAAGATGCCTATAGCTGACCAGAAAGCTGTTCCTTGGAAAGAAAGCTCATTGAGGGCTGGCACCATTGTCTTTCTATTTGCATCCCTGGTCTACCACAGAAGGTATTAGCTCCACACTATGGTGCTCATCACAGCCTGTCTCGATGTGCAGCTGTCTCTTAGGCCTATTTCTGGATGACATTACCATCCTCCACTCACTTTGAAGCCCTTCTCATTCCTGCCTATTTTTTCTCTCCCTTGTGTACCCCAGGTTTCATTTTCCCACTTCCTGTAGACCTCATCAGGAATCCTCTGACCCCAAGTGGAGTCTGCTCCTCTTTGGCCTGTACCCCATTCATTTATTGAGTACTTATTCTGTGCCCGTTCTCTATTAAATGCTTTCCATACCTTAAAATTCAATTCTCACCAACCTAGAGAGCAGGCGCTATTATCCACATCTTACAGAACAGGGTACCGAAATGCCAAGGGATCCAGTGATTTACCCACCCAGGGCATACTCCAACCCAGGACTGACTGACCCTAGAATTCACCTCATTCCCCTGCTTCTCACCACTTGTACAGGAAGTGGTGCTGTGCCACCAACACTCCTGCCCTCCGCCCCTGGCTGCCAACACACCACTCTCCCTTCTGCTAGCAAGATCTGCCTGGCTCACCATGAAAACATCAAGCAAGTGGCTAGCAACATGCACTCCTTCCATGGCTCCATCTTATGCCGATATCTTCCAGTCCAAACCCCAAGTGACCTGCATCTTTCCTCGGATCTGCCAGCACCATACAGTGTCTTCCTAATGCAGACACAGTGTCTCCTAGAGCCAATGTTTCATTTCTCGAAGAAAATGAACACAGCCTTTAGCCTTGGTGCAGTCTATTCAATCACCTCAATTTCTCCCAGTAGCTTGGTCCTTTTCCTCCTGATATGGTGTCCAAAATAAATCCAATTTCTCTGCTGATCTGAAGCTCACATCAAACTCTTTTCTTCCAGGCATGTGAATTACCGCAAATACGTCCCCTGGGTTCATCCCAATTGAGCTACCTGACGCTCGGCACTGACAGTTTCGTCTCTTAGAAAGAAAAGGATGTAAGAATGGAGCTGCTACTCTGGAGTTAATTCTGACCAACAAGGAAGAACAAATTGGTAAAGTAGAAGTGACAGGAAACTTGGGAGAAAGGGACTGTGTCATGTTGGAGGTTATTATTTTGAATGAAAGAAGCATTAGATATAGTCAGACATGTCGTTTTTGAAATGTAGGTTTCAAAACATTCAGACTGGTGCCATAGACAGACTCTAAAAGAACAGTGACCATATTTCCAAACCAAAAATCAAGATGTGTCACAGGCCAAGAGATTTCACGTTGCATCTAGTGCAATGGGCAGTTTGAGGAAAAGAAGTTTAGATAGAAAAACAATGATGCTAGCACGCATTTCAATAGCCTATGGGAATAACAGGACAGATTACCTAAAATACTGTATGCCTGAAATTTTATCACACTAGAACACTGAAAGATGTTGAGAGGCCATACTACCGGAAATTCTTGGGATGCAATTATAGTTAATACCGTTTTAAAAGACATGGAGACATCTACAGAAATCAATGCATCTGCACAGGGAGTTCTTTAACGAATATAGATTTCAAAAGGATGTCAGTAGTGGGGAGTGTCAAAGAAAGGTGTTAGAAAAAGGATGACTTTGAAAAACAGAGGAAACAGCAACTCAAATTAACTTAAAGGAAAGAAACATAAAAGTTCATTAGGAGGGTGGGCTCCAGGCATAGTCTGAGAGGGACACTTTCTAGGACTTCCTCCATCCTACCCTCCCTGTGTGCTGGCTTTACCCTCAGGCTGGACGAAATTGGATAATACAGTCATCCCTAAACTGATCACTGATGAGAATGGTTTCATAAAATTATAGTCAAATAATCACCTAGGATATACTGGGTATAAAGGATATAATGGATGTTGAGGAATCAGTCAGAATAATCACTACAGATGGGCACATAGCCAGGGAGAAATGCCAGAGTGGTATATACTGATAAGAACAGCATCTAGAGGTCACAGCTAATAATGAGCTGAGGTGACATTGGAAAGGACAACACCAATGTTCTCCTAGATATATTTGTATGAATAGGACAAAGAAGCAACCTGCTCGAGGCAAACAGGGCAATGTCGGACAAAGACACAAGACAGGCATTGCCACTCAGTCCCTGTGTTGCCTCTGTCTTCATCAGAAAGATGGGGAAATTATCGGTCAGAAGACACTGGCCAGAAGATAGTGTGAGATGAGAAAAACATCCCCAGACACTCTCAGTGATCTCTGGGTTTTAGATTCAGACAAGTTTCATCACAGAGCACTGAAAGAACATGGAATTGGGAGGATATGGCCTCTAATTTTATATTTAAAGGCTCAAAGAATAGAGAAACACATTGTCTGTTTTCCTTAAAAACTTCTACAGGAACCCTCTTGCACTGTTGGTGGGAATGCAAACTGGTGCAGCCACTCTGGAAAACACTGTGAAGGTTCCTCAAAAAATTAAAAATAGACCTACCCTATGACCCAGCAATAGCACTGCTAGGAATTTACCCAAGGGATACAGGAGTGCTGATGCATAGGGGCACTTGGACCCCAATGTTGATAGCAGCACTTTCAACAATAGCCAAATTATGGAAAGAGCCTAAATGTCTATCAACTGATGAATGGATAAAGAAATTGTGGTTTATATACACCATGGAATACTAGATGGCAGTGAGAAAGAATGAAATATGGCCTTTTGTAGCAATGCTGATGGAACTGGAGAGTGTTATGCTAAGTGAAATAAGTCATACAGAGAAAGACAGATACCATACGTTTTCACTCTTATGTGGATCCTGAGAAACTTAACAGAAGTCCATGGGGGAGGGGAATAAAAAAAAAGATGTTAGAGAGGGAGGGAGCCAAAACATAAGAGACTCTTAAAAACTGAGAACAAACTGAGGGTTGATGCGGGGTGGGAGGGAGGGGAGGGTGGGTGATGGGTATTGAGCAGGGCACCTTTTGGGATGAGCACTGGGTGTTGTATGGAAACCAATTTGACAATAAATTTCATATTTTAAAAAAAGTTAATATTCCTCAAAAAAAAAAAACTTGAGGAAAAGACATGACCCATTAACATGGACCACCAACTTCACTCTTGCAATTAATTCTCTCTCTTTCACCAGCAAACACTCTATCTGCATCATTTCCGATGACTTACAAAAAATGCCCTGGTATCTCCTGTTCTGTAAAAACCTTCATTTTGTCTTCTCTTTCCTCTTCTGTCCTCTCCTCTCCTGTCTCCCTCTTTTTCTCTCTTCTTCCTCTCTGTCTTTCTCTCCCTTCTCCTTCCCCCCATCTCTCCTTTCTCTTCCTTCTTTTCTACCTCCCTCACACCCTCTTCCTCGCTCCCTCTCCTCTGGCATCCTATATTGACATTCTCTAGGATTCTATACTGCTCCCCACTTCTATCTCTCCAAATTCTCTTCAATCCCATGTATACAGTAAATATGCCAAAATTTGTATCTCTAGCCTGAACCTCTCTTTTGGACTCCAGATCAATACATCCAATAGCCCAGTTGACACATCATTTGAATGCCTCACGAATACCTCAACCTTCATATTTATGAAGGGGTTCCATTATTTTCTCCCCTAGAATTATGTATTCTTCCTTCTCCTCATCATTGTAAATGGAACCCCATTTACCCAGTGGCTTAAGCAAGATACCTGGGCATTATGTTTGAGTTCTTCTGGCACATTATACTGACATCTAATCAATTAGTAAGTCTTATCATTTTACTTCCTAAATGTATTTGGAGTCTGTTTACTTCTCTCAATTCCCCATGTGAACTCTCTTGCTCAAGCCTCTTTCTTCCATCCAAGTTAATTCAACAGCCGCCAACTGGTTCCCCTGCTCCAACTCAAGTCCTCATATAATCCATTCCCCACACTGCAAGCAGAGTGAGGTTTTTAAAATGTAAATCAGATTGTTTTACTTCCTTGCTCAAAACCTTTCAATGATTTCCTTTGTATCTTGAATAAAATCCAAACTCCTTATTTTGGCTTAGCAAACCCCACATGCTCTGACTTCAGCCAACCTCTTGGTTGACAGAAGGGCTCAAGCTAACCACACAGTGCAAGCCAGAACTCACAGGTAGAGACTCTGCCTCTGTGCCATGGAGTACTCCAGTTGATCTACATCCTGAACCGTGCCAAGGAAAGGGACCCCACCCCCTGTGAGCTCCCCCACCCCCCATTTTTAAAGGTTCTTGTGAAATTAGCCTTGAAGAAGGTTGGGTCCTCAGGGAAGCTACATGCTACCACAGAGAAAGCCAGCAGCCCAGTGCCCATGGCACCCAGAGGTCCTGTGGGAAGCTGGGGTCGGCACAGCCTTCCCACTGAGAGGAGCAGAGCCACCCACTAGATGGTTGCCAGCAGCATGCAGAGTGTCCTGATAGTCACTCAGAGTTAATCTTGCCTGTTTCCCCACACTCTCCCCCCTGCAGCCTTGGAGGCTCCTCCTCCTCCTACAGCCTCAGCTCAACTAGCCTCCTTCCAGTTCTTCACACACACCAAGCTCCCCAGCAGGAGTTTCCCACGTGCTGCACCCTCCCAGATTCCCACCCAGAGGGTCCCTTCCTTCCCACCCCTCCATGTATAAGTTAACATGTCACTTCTTGGAAAGGCCTTTTCTGGCTACTTCTGTTTTTCTCCACTCTTGTTCCTGATTTGCTTCTGCTTACGAATCTCAGGACTTGTACTTTGTATTTCATTTTTTTGTTTCTTTGTTTAAAGTCTGGCTCTCACTAGATTGTAAACTCCACAAGGGCAGGAACTGTCCTTTATATTATGAAATGACAGTTATCAGAATAATTTAATAATATCTTTATTTTACAAAATTACCAGTGGAAAGAACCCTGTATTAGCCCTTATATTCTGTATTAAGATTTTTGCTGATCCATTAAATTAAAATTTCCAAGAACGACAAGGCTAGATTATAGTACAATGTCAGTAGATTTACAACCTAGCTGAATGCCCTAGCACATAGCAGTAAATAAATTGATTGATGTAAACCTATATGGAGAGGCATAAGGAGCTTATGGTCAGGAGGCATTTCTTGCTCATCATTATATCCCCAGTGTAACACAGGTTGCCCAGCAGATATTAGGTATTCAATAAATATTTGTTGAGTTAGTGAGACTAATGAGGCATGGTTCCTAATGGCACGCCTCAAGAACCCGTCTCTACCCTTGTCCTGTTCAACAATTTTATCAACATTGACCCAGTCCTGTTTAATATTTATATCAATAAATTGAATAAAGATAATATAAAACTGGGAGGATAACACAGTGAATGAGAAATCAAGATTCAAGATCTTGTCAGCTTGTTATAATGGGCCAAAACCAACATAATAAAATTAACAGCCTTTCCTCAGGTTTCGAAGATAAGATACACAGAGCAACATGTCAGGGATATGGTTTAATGAGTTATCTGAGGAAACAACACTGGTAGACAGAGAGGCTTGAGGGTATGATGTAAGTGGTGACTATAAGGACAAGGGAATGGGTAGCTGAGCGCCATTGATGTGCTAAAGAGCAATGATAGTTCCGTGTGCTTCACCACCCACTCAGGAACAAATGTGAAAGCCAAAGGGTTTCCTTCGTGGTGTTTAAGAAAAGCCTAACTGATTGTAGCCACTGGGCAAACAGAGTGGAGAGCCAGGCTCAGGGACTCAGCAAAAGAAGGCCCTAACAGGGAAAGCATAGGACCCCAAGACCTGGGATGTGGGGTGTCTGAATATTTACATTTGATAGTTTTGAACTCCCAGATTCCCCAGAACGTGCTGGGCCTGCACAAGTAGCCCACTCTGTTACATCCCAGTGAATCCCCCTTGCTTGCCCATCATGCAGAAGCCTCAAATGATACCAGGGCCATACAAGATAACACTTACCCCTCTCAGAGTCTACCACCACCCTCCCTCCTACTAAGCAGACCAGTAACAGAGATCAGATCGCAGGAGTGGCAGAACACCAAAGACATCCATTCTATCAACAATGATGGAGTAGCAGGAAACAGCAAGTACCCTGGAGGCCTTCATAGGATGCATGCATTCCACAGAGAGATACACCCTTCTGAGATTCAGTACAGTTTTTAGGGCCCAGGGATTTGGAACAGCTTGACTCCCTCAGAAGTAAAGGGCAGATTATTGTATTCCATAATGTCCCTAAGAAAAACTACTTTGAGTTCGGGAGACAGCCTATTCCACACATTTCCTGGGTGACACAGAAGGTCACCCAGCTTCTGTGTCACAGAAGGTGACACAGCTGAGTGGTGCCCAGGACAGGAAGGGATTCTCCAACATGGTCAAAACTGCAGTGCCCGCAAACTTTGCTCTTTGTGTCACATGACCTGATGGAAGCAAGACCAACAAGAATCCTGAAGAAACTGTTCCCAGAGGAAGCAAATTTACCATGAGAAGCAAGTGGGATCTGAGTTGTGCAAGAGTTGGATCTAGTAAATTCTGTGGCTCTCCACCAGCTTCCTTGTTTAGGCCAAAGCACCTACCCCCTGGCTGCTGAGAGCTCAGAGCTACATTGCTCCCTCACTGGGACGAGCCCTCAGCCATAGGAAGCCGACTCATCCAGAGACCAACTCATGGCCAATGATGGGCTGGAATAATGAGAGAAACCAAGGCTTAGCCCTTTCCTTTCAATTCGGGACAATTTTGAAAGGCCATCCAGCTCCAGAGCTCTGTGTGGAATCTGCTTAGACCTCAGCTGCACCCACATCACAGGTCAGCTTTTCTCTGCCCAATCCTTCCAGTCTCCCTGTCTTAGAGAATATGCCAATAAACCTGCCTCAGTGCTCCACCTCAGAGCCTATTTACAAGGAACCCTTTCAAATACAACAGTATCTATTACCTTCTCTATAATCATGATGATATCACTTCACTTTTCCGTTGTGTTTACTATGATTTCTTCAAGCCACTATGTCATTGTTTTCAGTTAGTTTCATCCAATTTTTATTGCTTTTAATGTGGTTTTCATCTCTATAATGTTACTGTTTTATCTTCCATTTTTCTTCAGAAGCTCTACTAACTTACATGCCATTTCTTTCCGTTGTCTGATTTTTTTTTCTGCGAACCATCTACTTCCTTTGGGGCTCTATTTTAGAAAGATTATATTGCCTGTAACTTCTGTAAGAATTTGGACACCTATTCAGATTGGCCCACATGAAATTGTATTTCTGTGAGTCAGTAATGGTCAAACATCAACAATTTCATGTGGTTGGACCTAGTATTTATCAAGTTTTTTTGTAGTTTTTGTTCATTCCTCTTGACAAGTATGTTTTTCATCCACATTTAGCTTTTTTATCCCTCTCTACCTTACTTGATCTTTATTTATTATTCCTATGCAAAGAGCTTGTATTTGTCTTTTTAATAAAATAATAAAGTATTATGCAAATGAGGTTAATTACTTGCTAAAGAGTACTATAAGTGGAGGTGGAGAAAAGAGCTTTAAAAAATCAGTGTAATTTATACACACCAGATGCCCTCAAAGCAGAGAATAGAAAGGAAACTCTTTTTTTAATTTTTTTAATGTTTATTTTTGAGAGAGAGACAGAGCATGAGCATGAACAGGAGAGGGGCAGAAAGAGGGAGACACAGAATCTGAAGCAGGCTCCAGCCTCTGAGCTGTCAGCACAGAGCCCAACATGGACTTGAACCCATAAACTGTGAGATCGTGACCTGAGCCGAAGTTGGAAGCTTAACCGACCAAACCACCCAGGTGCCCGAAAAGGAAATTCTTATGCAAGAGACCTGTAAAAGAGCAGAGGAGGTTGGATAGAGCACAGGATGTAGTTAGTCTCAGCTGGAGTCTTACCTCAGCCTGATCCTGAAGCAGAAATAGTACCCAGAATGGTCCAGCATAAGGGATTCCTCACATCAATCAGTTGGTTAGGAGCTGGGAGCCCCACACCACACCAGGGTTAGGGTGTAACCTCTCAGACATCTCTGGATGAGAAATTTTCTGGAGAAGGGCAACTGTGGACCATAGCACTCAACAGTCCTAGCAGCTGCAGAATGGAAACACTGTCCCAGTAGTAGGAATCTGGGCTTTCTGTGCTGCCTCCTTTCCCTTTCAGCTTGCTGTGTTTTAAGCAGTCAGCTGGGACAGTCAGGTCATCAATAAGTTGGTCATGGAAATAACCTGGCATCTCCTTCTCCTTCTGCTGCACTTGCCTTGCCTTTCTGCAGAGTAATGCCACCCACTCTACAGGGATGCTTCCCCATGTCCTAGGGCCAGGTCACAACCTGGGGTATCATTGTTCTAACCAAAGGCTCATTGTCTTTCAGACTGAAGACACTGGTCTTTGGGGAAGTCTGCACCCCACTCATAGTCCAAGGTGGCTAGCATCAGCTTTCAACATACTTCCTCTGCTCAGTCCAGTGTCCATTTTTTGACCCTGACAGTTCATACTTTGTTGTGAGGCATTGGGAAGTTTCCTACTTTGTTAAACATGGTCGAGGTTTTTTTTCATATTTTCCTTTTTGTGATGTTCCCAGGAGCTTGCAGAAGGTAAATAGCAATAATTCACAATCTGAAGTAGAAACTGGGGCACCTGGGTGGCTCAATTGGTTAAGTGTCCAGCTCTTGGTTTGGGCTCAGGTCATAATCTCACGGTTGGTGAGTTCAAGCTCCACATCAGGCTCTGTGCTGGTAGTGTGGTTCCTGCTTGGGATTCTCTGTCTCTCCCTCTGTCTCTGCCTTTCTCCTCTTCACATGCACTGTATCTCTCAAAATAAATAAATAAACATGAAAAAAAATTGAAATAGAAAGTCTCTCTATGGACACTTTCCCTCTCTTTAAATTGGGAAATGTATCATTTACAAAGCGTAAATGATACACTAAAGTGTAAAGTATAAAAATAATAAAATAACAAAATACAACCACCTTTAGTCATTACCCAGATTAAGAGACAGAGTGTAACTGGTAACATGGAGACCCTCTTGTATGCCTTTCCTCAATTCACAGTCTCCTACCTCCTCCCCAGGAGAAACTACTGCTTTGAATTATGTTCACCATTACCTTGCCTTGCTTTATAGTTTTACTGGATACATCTGTAATTCCTGAACAAAATAATGTTTAGTTTTTCCTTATTTCACTCCATATAAGTAGAATTATACCCTATTTATTCTTCTGTAAATGTTTCTTGGGCACAATATTATCATTTTGAGATTCTTGCATAGGGAACACTGAGCTGTAATTCACTCATTCCCATCACTGTATAGTATTCCTTTTATGAGCATATCAAAATTTATTTATTCATCTTGCTGTCGATGCACATTTGGGTAGTTTCCAGTTTTGTAACATTAAGAACAATGCTGCTGTTAACATTCTTGTACCTTTGTCCTAATGCACATTTGTAAGAATTTCTCTAGATAATATATGCATGAGTGGAATTGCTGGCTATTCGTATTTTCACCTTACTAGGTAATGACAAGTTGTTTCCCAAAGTGATTGTAGCCACTTATACTCCCACCAGCAGTGTAGGAAAGTCGGGATTTTCATACATTCTGATTGTTGTTTATTTCAATGGTAAGAAATTATATCACAATATGATTTTAATGTGTATTCCTTGATTCCTATAGAGGTTGAGCATCTTTTTATATGCTTATTGGATAGTCACACTCTGTGGTGAAATTTCTGCTCAGATCTTTTGTTCCACTTTCCTTTGAGCTGTTAGTCTTTTTCTTATTTATTTACAGTTCTTTATTATATTCTGGACCCTGAACCAATGTCAGTTATGCATACTGCCAATCTCCTCTCTCACTTTGTTGCTTGCCTTTCTTGTCTCTGTTGCTTTCCATAATTAGAAGTTATTAATTTCAATGTACTCTGCTTTTGCCATCTTTTTATTCATCATTAGGGTTTTTTTGTGCTGTTTTTAACAAATACCACCTTAAGGTCATAAAGATATTTTTTAATATTTCCTTCTCAAAGTCTTCAAGTTTTGCCTTTCACATTTAAGACCTTAATCCATCTGGAATTAATTTTTGTGTATAGTGTGAAGTAAGAACCCATTTTCATTGTTTTCCATCTAGATAAACAGTACTGCATATTGAAGAGCCCATCTTTTCCCCTGTCTGATTCCCTCTGTCACCTATCAGTCTCCACACATGCATGGATGAATTTACAAGATTTTTTTATTATGTCTTTCCCTATGCCAAAAGCACATTTTTTATTTTTATAGTATTTTTATAGTATTAACCTTTTATGTTGTTATCTGATAAGGCAAATATCCTTCTCCTCCCTTGTTCTTACTTTTTGGGAATGCACTGACTCTTCTTGACCCTTTGTGCATCCATATAAATTTTATAATGAACTGATCAAGTTCCATGAAAATCCTATTAGGATTTTGATTGGAATTCCATTGAATATATAGATCAATTTTGGAATAATTGGTATCGATATAATATTGTTATCTTATCCATAAGCATGGTATGCCTTTCTTTTTATTTAAGTCTTTTTTGATGTCTTTCAATTAAGTTTTGCAATTCTCTCCAAAAAGGAAATTGTAGGATAGTAGTTAAGAGCACATACTCTGAAAACAGATGTTTCATTTAAAAAAATGAATTCCTACTCTGAAGTTTACTAACCACACAATATGGACAACTTACATAATCTCTTTGGTTATCAGTTTCCACAGCTGTAAAATGAGAGCAATTTATAGCACCTACATCATAGTGTTGTTATAAGTATTACATAGGTTAATATAAAAGGAATGTGTAGAATAGTGCATGGTCCATGACAAATACTATATGCCTCTGCTTTTATTATCCCTGAGTACATTATATTTTGTTTTCCTACCATGAATAGCATTTTTAATTGCATTGTATGATTGTTTCCATAGTATACAGATACAATTGATGTTGATATTAATCAAAACCTGACAATCTGCTAAATTCCCTTATTAATTCTAATCATTTTTGT
>NW_024412412.1:36248586-36312895 GCF_014898765.1 Herpailurus yagouaroundi | reverse complement strand
AGAAGGAAGGAAAGAAGGGAGGGAGGGGGAGGGAGGAAGGGAGAGATGGAGGGAGGGAGGAAGGAAAGAAGGGAGGGAGGAAAGAAGGAAGGAAGGAAGGAAGGAAGGAAGGGAGGGAGGAAGGAAGGAAGGGAGGGAGGAAGGAAGGAAAGAAGGAAGGAAGGAAGGAAGGAAGGAAGGAAGGAAGGAAGGAAGGAAGGAAGGAAGGAAGGGGAGGGAGGGAAGGAGAGAGGGAGGGTGAAAGGAAGGAGGGAGGGAAGGAGAAAGATCAAGCCTATCTAGCCCTTCTGTTCTCCCCTGGCTCTTGATTTCTCAGCCTGGTCGTCTGACTACCTATGGTTTTGATGAGATCCCAATATCCTTCCCACAAATTTCCTTTTGATATAAAGCCACCAGGGCCAATCTTCTGCTCTTTTCAACCAACAATCCTGGTGGACACACCCCAAATAACTCTGGGCCCTGCACACAGCAGAGGGAAAGTATGTCCTCAAGAACAACAACAAAAATATTTAGCCACTGAATATAATGTTGTCTATAAACTTCAGGTTGATATAGTGTATCTGGCTAAGGAATGTTCCTTCTATACTGAGTTTGCTAAGACTTTTACCATAAGTGATTATTTTTATCAGATGCTTCAGTTTGCTACCATGGTAAATTAAATCTACATATTTTTTTAATGTCAAACTAACCTTGTATTCCTGGACCAGTATAAACTTGGTCATAAGGTGTTATCTTTGGTCTTAGATTCACTTTTCTAGTATTTTTTTAGGATGTTTGCAGAAAAAGCCATGAGTTAAATTGTCCTATAACTTTCCTTTCTTATACTGGTCTGTCAGGATTTCATATCGAGGCTATCCTGGACTCTTTTTGACTCTCTAAAACATTATGTAGGGTTAGAATTACTTGTTCCTTGAAAGCTTTGTACAGTTTACCTTACTTATACAACTGTCTGTGACTGGTGCCTTCTTTGAAGAAATGTTTCTAAATGTTCAATTAATGCCCTTCATGGCTATAGAATCATTTCTTCTTGAGTCAATTTTAGTATTTTTTAAAATTTTCTGCAGAATTTATGTAATTTCTATGAGTTTTGAAATTATTAGCATAAATTTTTTAATCTCTGTTGCCTCAATCCAGAGTTATGCTCTTTTTCATTCCTAATGCTGTTTATTTGTTTCTTTTTACTGTCATACATGATCAGTCTTGCAGAGGTGTGTCAATTTTATTAGGATAGTCAAAGAAAAAATGTCTACCCCTTTTGCTCCTTTCTATTGAATCTTTTCCATTTCCTTAATTTCTGACTTTTCCTTTACTATTTCCTTACTTCCTTCTTTGGGTTTTTTCTATTATTATTTTCTACCTTTTAAGGTTGGATGTATAGCTGCTAATTTTCAGCTTCTCTTTCTTTTTTTTAATGTTTATTTATTTTGAGAGAGAGAGAGAGAGAGAGAGAGAGAGAGAGAGAGAGAGAGCATGCATGCACGCATGCACAAGCTGAGGAGGGAAAGAGACAGACAGACAGACAGAAGGGAATCCCAAGCAGGATCCACCCTGTCAGCACAGAGCCTGACTTGGGGCTAGATTTCACAAACTGTGAGATCATGACCTGAGCTGAAGTCAGACGCTTAACCGAGTGAGCCACCCAGGTACCCCCAGTTCTCTTTCTTTATAATATTTGAAGTATTTGAAGCCATTATTTCATCTGTAGGGATAAATTAAGCTGCATCCCACAAGCTTTGATTTATAATATTTTCACTGTTGTTTTTCCACTATACATTCATTATAGAATTTAATTTCTGATATATTTTCTTTTTTTATTTTAATGTAATTTCATTGTTGTCTAAGAATACATATTAGATGCAGATTCTTTGAAATGTGTTCAACCTAGTACTTGATCAATTTTTATAAATAGTTCTCTGTGTGTTTGGAAGGAATGTGTATTCTCCATTTATTGGTGCAGTGTTCTACACACATCCTTTAAATCATGCTTATTAAATGTGTTGTTCAGATTGTCTCTGTTAGTATTGATTTTCATCTGTTTGACCTGTCTCTGAGAGCAGGATGTTAAAATCTCCCACTTAGATGGTGAATTTGTCAGTTTGTCCTTATAGCTGGATCAATTTTTGTTGTATATATTCTGAAGTTACACTATTAGATATATTCAGATTTAGAATAGTAAATTGAAGCTTTTATCAATGGATAGTGAAGGTTTTTTTAATGTCTAAAAATTTTTTGTCCTTAAAGGCTATTATATCTGATATAGATACAGATATAGATATAGATATAGATGTAGATGTAGACATAGATGTAGACATAGACGTAGACATAGACATAGATACAGATATAGATATGTGTATATATGCTTTTATTATCCCTGTGTACATTATACTTTGTTTTCCAACCATGAATAGCATTTTTAATTGCATTTTCTGATTCCACAGTATGTGTGTGTGTGTGTATATATATATATATATATATATATATATATAATCCTAACTTTCCTTTAGCATTTACCTGGTGTATGACTTTTTCCCCATCCTTTGATTCAGCCTTTCTAGATCTTTGGATTTTTGTACGCATCTTATTAGTAGCATATATCTGGACTTTGCTTTGTTTTGCTATGCTTTTATTTTTGTTTTGTTTTGAGTTTTGTGGGTTTTTTTAAGTTTTTAAATTCCAATCAGTTAACATACAGTAATATTAGTTTGAGGTGTATGATTTAGTGATTCAACACTTCATTACAACACCCAGTGCTCATCACAACCTTAATCCCTGTCACCAGTTTCATCCATCCCCCCACCCCACCCATCTCCCTTCTGGTAACAGTTTGTTCTCTATAGTTAAGAGTCTGTTTCTTGGCTTGTCTCTCTCTTTTTCTTCTCTCTGTGCTGTGCTTTTAAATGCAGTTGGTGATCTTTATCTTTTAACTGGAGCATTTAGCCCATTTACATTGATTGTGATTTCTCATACATTTGGGTTCATTATTACCATCTTATTTTAAACTTAAAAAATATATTTCTTCCTTCTTTTAGATTAACTGAGTTTCGCTTCCATTCCATTTTTCCTTATATTGGTTTTAAGAGTTATTCACTCTATTTTTATTCTTTTAATTAGTTGTTAAATTTGTTAAATTGTTTAACAAATTAAATTAAATTAAATTAGATATTAAATTAAAGTGAAAAGTTAATTGTTTTAGTTTAAGCTCTTAGATTCACAGAGATTAAGACAAGTCCTTGGAGGCAGATAGCATATTTTGCAGGCAACCTAAGGAAGCAGGAATAAGAGAATGGGGAGATTGGGAAGAAAGAAAGCCCCTATAAGTGTCTTTATCAAGGTCATTGCCATGGCAAATGGGGGATTGATTCTACCAGGTTTTCTGAGGAGCATGAGAAATGAATTCTATAATTATCTATCTGCATGATGGGAAATGTGGGTAGCTATCTATAACCTTCCATTATTCATTGGTTTGGAGTTGCCCCAGGGGTAATAATTCACCCAAACCCCTGTACTTCTCCTGCACATGGGCCTGCTGGTCACCCATGGCTTTGGAGAAGTCCTTGCAGCACAGAGAGAAAAGGAACATGGTGCATCAGAGGTGGGATACTGTTAGCATGAGTTTGAAGTCACTGATGACTATGAACTACAACTGCAGTGTCTACTACATAAAGTATTATCTTTACTAATTCTCTCAAGAAAACAAGGATCTTAGAAGGCTTAAATCCAACTACTTCAATCCTGACTTATATGTAATTGTTCAGGATTTTTACTGATTTTTTTTATTCCACAGATTAGGCATAGTTAATATTGTTTTATACAGTCAATGTTCATTTAGATTTACCCACATATTATTTCCTGTGTTCACCAATTCTTGTAATATTTTAAGCCCTCCCTTGGAAATCTTTTTTCTTCTTCCTAAGAACTCTCAGAAATTCCCTTAGTAAAACCCACTGTCAATAAACATGCCCAGTTTTTCGTTGTCTGAAAATTTCTTTCCATTCTCCTTCTCCTCATTCATAAAAGAAGTTTTGTTAGATGTAGCATTCTGTGTTGACACTCATATTCTTTCCAAAATTTAAGAGTTCCTTCCCCTAGTTTCTGCATTTGATTCTTAGGACAGAGAAGTTATCTGTCAGCCTAATTTCCATTCCTTTGCAGTAATTTGCCCTTTGTTCCTGGCTGTTGTTAAGATCTCTTTTTCTTGGTGTCCTGCAGTTTCAAGTGGTGTACCTGGATGTGGACTTAATGAACTTAAGCCTGGGTGTCTCTTGACAAATTTTCAAACTTCTCAGTCATTATTTAGCACATATATAGTGCAGCCTCTCCCTTCTTCTGTCTTTTGTCTCTTTTTTAAAATTCCAATAATAGAAACACTGGATCTTCTCACTGTGTCATCCATGACTCTCAAACTCTCTCAAAGATCTACCTTTCTGTTCACTAACCTTCTCTTTGACTACCCACTACATTTTAACTTTATTTATAAAGGTTTTTCATTTTTAGAATATCTGCCTGACTTCTTTTTAAATCTGTCTGACCTATTTTTATAATCTCATGATTTTTTTTAACATGCTTTTATTTATTTCCAAGGATGTATTAAACATCCTGGCTTTAAATTCTCTATCTGCCAATTCCAATATCTGCAGTCTTTGTGGTTCTAATTTTGTAGTTGGTTGTTTCTGCTGACTCTTGCTAATGGTGGTTTGTGAACCCATGTGTTTATTGATTTCTCATTGTGAGTTCATGTTCCTAAGATCTTTATCTGAAAGAATTCTCCAGTCCTGCATTTAGAGTTTTTCTCCAGAGACTGTTTATATTTGTTTCTTCCAAATGCCTGGGGGCACTACTAACCTGGGACTACTTAGAACTAAATTTTCAGAATACACTTTTTTAGGTCACATGTAATATAAATTCAGACACCAAGCCCACATGAGGGAGGGTTTGTGGATAAGAGTTCTCAGGGGAAATATGTTCTTTTATTCTGTAACACCCAGAGCTGAGGGCATATTTTCTCATCATCTCCCTTTGTGGGGTGGGTAATTTTTTAGATCACCCATTGAGGGACCCCAGCTTTATGTATGGGTATTCCCACTTTGTTTAGACCCCAGCCCCCTTTCTCTTATTTCCTACATGTTTAATCTAAAAGGACACATGCCTGCTCCAGAGTTTAGATTAATTCAGACTTTCTTACACGTGCTCTCTGAGGAATTCCCTTACTTTCCTACCAGCTCATTCATGCATTTGAAAGACATTTTTTAAATCCAGCATATTTAGGTAAGCTACACTAATGGGAGTTCTTCCAAACATATTTTCTCCATTCTTGCCCTCCACAGACTTCATTTGCCAGGTCTCTTAACATACCAACAAGGTTCCTACACATAGAAAAAAAAAGGTAATATCCTTTTTAGTGTGCTATGGAGAATCATAAGACCCACATGCACTCACGTTGTCCCGCAGTCTTGAAGGTCTTACCATCAGAGACATTCCTCTTTAGATCCAGGCACTACTCTCCAGAAGGCCTACATAAATTGGGGTTTCCTGGGAGGAGCAATGTCTGAGCTGATACCTGTTCACCTAGCAGACATTAGCTAGCTCTCACTAGCCAGACCTCCACACAATATTTAGGTTAGGGCAGGTAAGGAGAAGGCAGGAGAGCTCTGGAGGCTAATGTGGTGAGTGGCTAGAGAGCAAACAAAGGTTGGAGATTAAGGACAGAGTCATATGTTAGTGTTGGGAGTGGGAGGCCAGATAGCTAAGGGGTATCATGAGTTTCTCCTAGGGAAACTGAGAGAAGACTGGGGAAAGTAGCAAGAAGAGATCAGTTAGATGCTAAATATATACCACAGAGGTCTTTACTAAGTTGCTAAAACCCATCGCTACCCCTAGAAGAAATAAAAGCTAAAGAAATGAATAAAATTTGCATATTACACATTTAAGCCATAGAATTAACTAGTCTGATTCCATCAGATGAAGAAGCAGAGCCCAGACAGGTAATGATGTTTGTCTAAGCTCACACTGTGAGAGCTCAGACCTGGGTCTTCAGATTCCTAATTTCAGCATTTATTTTTTTTGTCTCCCAACATATCCTATGGTGTGTTCTTTACAACACTAGTTCCAGAAGATACTGTAAGGGCTACCTAAGGAAAACAGACAGTAGCCAGATGTAACTAGAGACACTGAGGTTAACAGTGTTAGATACATTTCAGAGGATTTTTTGGAGGATTTTTTTAATCCCTTTTATTATACAATTCTGCTCTGTGATGCTCAAAGACAAGGGTGTAGAATACAGAGTTTCCTAAACTTGACTATGGAGTTGGTTTTCTAATTGAACATCCCAAGGGATTAATGTGCTGCAGAAAACAATTTGGAAGATGCTAAGCTATGTCATACTGCTCTTCTAATTCTGTAACTCTTCTACAATGTTGGTTGAATTTATGATAACAAGCATGTATTACACAGGCCATCTGCCCAGCACTGTACTGAAGCAGTGGAGGACTCCAGGATGAATAAGGTCCTCGGCACCAGGATGCTTGTATTGTCCCAATAACATTCAGATACATGCAAAATTAATTGTAATCCCACACAGAATATGATCAAGTTGCTTTTGAAAATTACGATAGGGGTGTCTGGGTGTCTCAGTCAGTTAAGCATCCAACTTCAGCTCAGGTCATGATCTTATAGTTCATGACTTTGACCCCTGCGTTGGGCTTTGTGCTGACAGCTCAGAGCCTGGAGCCTGCTTAGAATTCTGTGTCTCCCTTTCTCTCTGCCCTCCCTCTCTCACACCCTGTCTCTCTTTCTCTCTCAAAAATAAGTAAACGTTAAAAAAAAAAAGAAAAGAAAAAGAAAATTACGATAGTGTTTTGGGGGACAAGAGGTTGTAAATATCACAAGTGGACAGAATTATCACATTACTTCATTGCTTGGACATCTGACGGATACCTAAAAGTAACTTCTCCAAAACGGAGTTTTTAATATCCCTCCATCTAGTTTCTTTCAGTATTCTCCACCTTGGTCAATGACATCTTTGTTTGCTCAGGCTAAAAACTGCATAAGCAACCTTGACAACTCTTTTATTGTCATACCTCACAACTAATCCTTCAGCAAATTTTGTTGGCTTTACCCTCAAAAACATTCAGAATGTGAACACTCAGCAGCACATAGGTGTAAGCTCTCATCATGTCTCACCTAGATTACTGCCATAGCGCACTCTCCCTGCTTCTGCTTCCACTTGTGCACTCCTATGTCTTTCTGCAAAACTGCAGCAGGTGTAATCCCTTCAAAATCCAAATCAGCTCATGTTCAAACCATTACAATGGTCCTTACGTACGATGACCTGTGAGGTCATATGATTTGGTCCTATTACCTCTTTAGCTTCCTATTACTGGTCTCCCCATGAATCTCTTATTTTAGACACACTGGCCCCTTCACACTTTCTTTGACTCTCTAGATATAGTCTTACCTCTGTACCATTGTATGAACTGTTTCCTCTCCCTGGGTCATCTTCAATCGTATGCTTACATGTTCTTTCCTCGCACCCCCTTCAAGTCAGCATTTAAATGTCATCTTCCAGTGAAAGAACACCTGTTTCAAATTGTAATCCCCACCTCATCCATAGCATTCTCCCCCCCCATTTATCTAATTATTCATGTGTTTATTTTCTTCTCTCTCCCCACTAGAATATAAGCTTCATGAAAGCAAAGATTTTCTCATATTTTGTCTCCTGTTTTTCCCTAGAACATGAAGCAGTGCCTCACACATCAGAGGAGCTCAGCAAATACTTGTTGAGTGAAAAATGAACAAAGCAAATTGTAAGTGGCCAGAGAGAGCCTTAATGAAGGAGGTGGTATTTGGGAAGAGTCTTGGAAGGAGCTGAGTGAAAAGAATACTGACAGAGCCCTCAGAGTAATTGCATCCTGGTCCAGCTCCACCAGTGACTAGCATCTCATCTTGAGCAAGTCACAGCCTTTCTCAGCTGGGCTTTGCTTGGTCATGGATTTCAGGCTGGGGCTTACAGAGCCCTGGAGCTCCTGAGAGGGGATTCTGGGTCTGGGGAGAAGAGGGAGCATGTGGCACCACCTTTGTTCCCTTCAGCGTAGCTTTGCTCTTCTCTCTTGGACGTTTAGCATCTGCAGAAAATTTCCTTTGAAACAATTACACTGTTAAAAATGAAAGGCTTGAAAGCCATAGCCCTTGGTGATCTCTGAGGCCCCTAGTCCTCCTGGGATGTGAGGAAATCATGCGGACAACCTCTAAGGCAAAAGGATGAGGGTGGTAAAGCCGCCCTGCCTGAAGAGCCCTCTGGATCCATCTAATCCAGAGGGGAAGAGGTGAGGCACACCTGCGGTAAGAAACCTCTGTCCCGAATCCAGAATTCTGGCATAGCCAACTAGCCTCCCCACAGGCTGCTGTGGGGAGATCTGCGAAGCCAACATCCCACCATTGAGTTTAGTGGGTGAAGAATAGAGCAGACAGCCCAGCTTGGGGAATTCAGCAGGTGTCAAAATTCTGTCCGTGCAGCTTCCTGGATAAATTCAGAGCCCAGGATTCCAGCCTCACACTAATTAAATCATAAGAGAAAATGATAGAGTGAAGAAAGAAGACACTGGAGTAGCTGAGAGCTGCTGAAAGTCTGTGTTAATGATAGCTGATTCTACATTAGCATGAATGCCTTCGGTTAACAGGAGAAATGTGCTGAAGCAAAGGCTTTTGTCAGGCCAAACACATCTGTGAATAATTGAACAATATTCATGTTGAAGGAGTCAGCAATTTATCACCGGCTTGGCCTCTACTTTTAGAAGGAGTGAATAACTTTTTGAGTGAGGAGATTAAAAACATGTACACACGACTCTCTCTCTCTCTCTCTCTCCTCTTGTTGCAAAAGTTCAGAAGCCAACAACGTTTGTATGTGACAATTTGAAATCATCTGAATTGTATCTTTGCAGGATTCGGAATTAGATGCAACTAACTTGAACACTCTCTGCCCTCCTCCACTCAGCCCTACCCCACTCACCCCTGGGGCCCTCAGGCTCCCAGGTCATTGCACAGGCCCTTAAAGGCCCTTCGCATGGTGGGGCACTGTCAGCTGTGCTACTCGCAACTCAGGCCTCACCGTCCCCAGCCCTGGGGTGGCCAGAAGAGCTGTGAGGAGCCAGCTATGAAAGTCAAATCGGTAGCAAGAGAAGAGGCCAGGGTCAGAGCTGAGAACTTTAAAGATGGGCAGGAGCACAAAGAAGAGCCAGCATTTGTCTCTTCTGGCACCAGAAGAAGGACATGACGTGCCCAAGGTACAGTGGTGACAACAGAGCAGGGCTGCAGCTGGACTTCCTGGGACATTGCAGACAGGTGGACTCATGCACACTTTGCAAGACAGAGGCCCAAATACCTCAGAAGCACAAACGGACCAGCAAGGAGCCAGAGGCTCAGAAGCACCGAGGGGAACAGCATCACTGACCTCTTGAGCACAATAGTCCCCCTCATCTGTGGGAGGTATATCTTGAGACCCCAGCAGATGCCTGACATCATGATGGGCCCACACCCTATATATACTGTTTATTCCTAGATGTACATAACACGTGATGAAGTTTAATTTCTAAATTAGTACAATAAGAGACTAACAACTAATAATAAAATAGAACAATTTTAACAATACACTGTGATAAAATGTGAATGTGGTTGCTCCTTCTTCCAAAATATCCTATTACACTGTACACATGCTTCTTGTGATCATGTGAAATGATAAAACGCCCACATGAGGAGACAGAGCAGTAGGATGCAGGTGCTATGACCCGGCCCAGGCTGCTACTGACTTTCTGACCATACATCACTTGCTTCTGGACCTCGGTTGACAATGGGTAACTGAAAATGCAGAAAGCAAAACCATGAATAAGTGGGGGCACCCCTGAAGGTTGGGAAGCCCCAGTGGTAGGCTATGTGGTCTGTCCACAACTCTCTTCTATGGGAGGAAGTGGACCTAGACTTTCACTCCAGAGGGAGAGGAGAAAGAAGGGCAGCCACACTCTATACGTATGTGTGTGTGTATGTCTACGTGTATGTATGTATGTGTGTTTATATATGTATGTGTCTATGTCTGTCTGTGTGTAAGTATGTGTGTATCTGTGTGTGCATGTGTACATGTGTGTCCATGTAATTATGTGTGTATGTACGTATATGCATTACATGTCTGTGTATATGCATTGTGTGCATATGTATATGCTTGCATGTGTGTGCATGTGTGTTCATATGTACACATGGGGAGTGGATGCGTGTGCGTGTGTGTGTGTATTTGTATCTTTGGTCATTTCTTTCAGAAGGTCAGAAACACCTAACTTAGACCTCAGGGGGCAGAAAATGCCTTCCCCCAAGAGTGATTCTGAGTGAAGGACCATGGATTGATCTTCATGAATGCCCATTTTTGCCATCTGGGGGTTGGAGTCTACCCTGAGCGGAGCCTCTCTGTTGTTGCCTGGCTACCATCTTACAGCCAGTTTCCTTCCAGACCCACTACAGGGGCCATCCTCACATCTAGCCACCAATGCTCTGCTTCACTCAGAGGGAAGGACAAGAAGCCATGAGGAGGCAGTGAGCTCCACATAAAGTCAGGCAGCAATGTGAGGGAATAAAAGGAGAGCTGGCAGTGGCTTGCTTTAAAAGTGAATCCCAGGGGTGCCTGGGTGGCTCAGTTGGTTAAGCACTCAGCTCGACTTCAGCTCAGGTCACGATCTTACAGTTCATAAATTCAAGCCCCACATCTGGCTCTCTGCTGTCAGCATAGAGTCTGCTTCAGATCCTCTGAGTGCCTCTCTCTCTGCCCCTCTTCTGTTCTCTCTCTCTCAAAAAATAAATAAACATTAAAAAAAGAAAAGTGAATCCCAGGAGGGCACACAGTTCTGACGGGGTAGGACCATGAAGACCCCGAGTCCTTCCTTTTTTTTTTTTTTGTTGTTGTTGTTGTTGTTGTTTTGTTTTGTTTTTTTTTATTTTTTATTTTTATTTATTTTTTTATTTATATATGAAATTTATTGTCAAATTGGTTTCCATACAACACCCAGTGCTCATCCCAAAAGGTGCCCTCCTCAATACCCATCACCCACCCTCTCCTCCCTCCCAGCCCTTCCTTTAAATGCTGCACCCCTGAGCCCAACCCCAGTTCCAGGTCTGTCTGCTGCTCTATAAGAAATGCACCAACATAGTGAGTTTCCCAACCTCAACACCCTAACATGCCCTGGCAAAATTAAAGAATTCATCACTAACACACTGTGTGGTCTTGGACAATCCATGCTTTTTTTCCTGGGTCTCTAGTTCCCCAGACATAAAATGGGATGAACAGTCTCCAAGGTTCTTGCCAGTTTTTACACTCTCCCCTCCTCTACTCATCAATAGTATTGATGGGTGCACACGGAGGGGCCAATCCCATGCTCCATCCCCTGCCCTGCCTTCCCCTTCTCAGCAGATATGCAGCTTTCTGAACAATCGTCTAGGAGCAGCCTCCAGTCAGCAGGCTTGGGTCTCTCTTCCAGGCCTTATGCCACCTTCTGCCCCAACTCAGCTGTTCAATTCACCAACTGTGGTCAGCACATATGCATATGCATATGTGTCATTTAGGGCATATGCAAGTAACGTGAACTATGAAAAAAAAGAGAAAAATAGAATCTATTACCTTCCCCACCTGAGAAGTCTGAGGATTGACTAGCTTAATGCCCAGACTCATCCAGGGGTTCCAGTGATGTTACCAGAACCCTGTTCATCATCTGCCAACCTAATCTTCCCTTGTTTGGGGCCCATCTGCACACAGGCTTTTCTGCCAGGGAGACTATTTTGTCACTACAGCTCCTCTGTACTGGCTCAGTTCCAGAAGGATATATAGGGTAGGGGTTTCTCTTCCAGAAGCTCCCACAAAGACCCTAGATTTGTGCGGAGCAGATGGGCTGAGGTCAGGATCCCCCCTGTGAGGGGGATCCTGGGGATGGGGCAAAGTTTGGGTAGAGGTAGATGTTGTGCTTCCTGGTGCCTCAGGAGAGCTCAGAACCCAGGGTAAACAAGCAACTGCTTAAGGTAGAGATGGATACCCTCATTCTGGGATTGTATCAACATAAAGTGAAATGTCCTGCCTCTACTTTCTCTCTCTTCTTTGTCTTCCCTATCAGGGGAAGGTGTCATCACTACCACATGAGGCTTGGAAAATGAGAGCTCTACTTGGTATCTGCTGGAGAAGGTAGGTCCGAATATCTCAGGAAGCAACACAGAAGTAGGCATACATGGCATCCCCAAAGAGCATACATGTGCATACACGCACACACACACACACACACACATGCATGCGCGTGCGTGCACACACACACACACACACACACACACACTGCAGAGTGCATGCTGCATTCTGGCCCAGGCTCACCAACAAGAGCATTGCCACTGCTCATCACTGTTCATTATTGCAACTAGATGGTGTGCTTCTGATCTGGGAAGGCTGGATCCTATGAACACCACACTAAAGCTTCACTGCCCACCCTCTGCCTTCTGGGTACCCCCATCCTTCACCCCTGCCCCTCACAGCCTTCCCTCCTCCAAAGATGTCTGCAACTGCAGGCTAAGTGAATCAGAACATCAGATGCCTGCTCTTTGCCCAGAAATCTCAATTTATTTTCCCGCTGAACATTACAGTTTGTAAATAACATAAAATAAATATATGTTGTTATTGTTTTACACTTAATACCATGACAGCTGAAGAAAGCTGGAAATGGCAGTCTGCACCAGGCAGGTGGCTTGCATTTGGAAAGGCAGAGACAGAAGCAGAAAATACATTGTAGCTAGTCTATGGTGAGGTTAGAGAGGGGTCACTGTCACTCACCCTGTCAGCCCCTGCCAGGCCAGGACTCCTCCTCACCACCTCAGCTCAGATCCCCTAAATAAGAGTCTGCACATCTCAGACCTTCTGCCAACAAAATTCCAGAAGACAGATTGGATGGATTTCACCCTTGTCCCTTCCTCATGGGTCAGCACATATAAACTCTCTCCCCCTGTCTCCCACCTCAAACAACATCCATGACATTTCCATTCTTCCTGCCTAAAATGTCCTGTCTCCTTCACCCCTTTGAATCCTATCCCTCCATGGAGACCCAAATCCAGTACTACTCTCCCCAAGAAGTTTCTCTGCCCTCCCAAGCCTGGGAGAGCCTTTTCCTTCAGAACACCAGCTGCACCCCATGTGTATCACCCACACATGCCTTGCCATGTTAGTTCTTCCAGGACCATAGTAGGACAGGGAAGAAACAGGGAAGCCCAGACAGGCAACATGTAGTTCCAGTGGCTGAGTTTGAGTCTTGGTTCTGCTATTTGATAGCTTTGTACGCTTGGGCAATTACCTCCCTGTGCCTCCATTTCCTCGTCTGTAAAATGCTGAGGATGATGCTGTCATGACCCAGCTGTTCAGGTTGCTACGAGGATTCAGTGAGTGACTGCCTGTCAGGCACTCAGCACAGCGGCTGGCATATAAACCCAACTGGCATGTGCCCCACAATTCATGCTCAGTACATGTTTGTTGGAGGAGTACCTGCTGTATACCAAGAAGCCATGGACGTGGGAGTTGCTGTAGTGTGGGGGCCCTTGCAGACCTGGGCCCGAGTGAACCGGCCTGTCTCCCCTTGCCCTCAAGGACCTGTGCACCTTCCTTTCTGCCTGGTATCCCCAGCCCCACTGTGCCTGGGAGGAAGGATGGCCCTCATGATATTCATCTTATAAATTGTTTTCTCTCTGTACACCTGGGCTGTTCCAGCCCAAGCCCACTGAATAGCAAATAAACCTTTAAAAATAAGCAGGCTATCAGTGGAAACAATATTCATGACATTCAGAAGGGAAGGCAGGAGGTAAATGATGAAATTAAAGGCATTCATGGTGAGAGCTAAGGAGCAGCAAAAGTGTGGAACAGTGCACACAGGCTGTGGTGGGGCTCGCGGGACCAGTCTTTCCGGCTCTCCAGCAAATACATGGTGCGGAGGCAATCCAGGGGGTCAGGCGGATATGCTGGGGACATGAAGTGAGGGAAAAAGGCAAGCAGGTAGAGATAGGAAAAGAGGGGAGGTAGGCAATAATTCTCAAGCAGAAATTTTTGTTTCAGATTAAGGGTCAGAGGGAAAGAACCTTCCCCCTCCTTTGTTTTCCCTGCAGTTAGGTCTCGATAAGATAGAGAGAGTCACGGTATCACCTGACTGTGAGAAAGGAAATGGTGGGCAGGTGACAAACTGGGGAGCAATAAACCCAAGTTCCTGTAGGATTATTATGAAGACTAAATGAATTGTGATATTTAAAGCACCCAGGGCACATGGTCAATGTTATGTACACATTCTTATCATCATCATTATCATTGCACTTATAAAGCTGACCATGTCACCCTGGGGACACGCAGGTGAACAGAGAAAGCACCCCCCCACCCCTCCATGACAGAGGAAGACCACTGTGGAGAAGTATCAATCAGGCACTGTCAGTCAGACAGGTGAGGTGGCAGGTCGGAGCCGGAGTTAGGGGGCCCCTAACTCTGCAGAGGCCACAACATGTGAGCTGGTCTTGGAGATCAGTGTACTTCCTCTCCTGTGCCCCACCCCCCCCACAGGGCTGGGCTGGATGAGCAGCTGAGGCTCGCAGCTGGGGCACTCTGTGCCACTTAGACCTGCAGGGGCAGAGGTGGGGCCACAGGGACAGCACACTGCAGCCCCTGCATCGTGGCCTCACACTCAAAGCTGGCCTGATTTGCCCTCGACCTTGGGTGAGGCTTCCTCTTACAAAATCACTTTGGAAACTCTGCCTTCAAATTGTTTCCCAGGTTCAATCAACTTTCACATTCATAATACAACAGAGATCTACAGGGCCACTGAACAGAAAGCGTCTGTGGCTTTTCATTTCCTGGCATGATTAGGGGAATAATCACGGTGCCTGGAAAAATAATAAAGCCGGAGTCTGATGTGGGATCAAAGCAGAGAGTCCAGCCACACACACAGGCCTGGAGCCACTGTGACACATGGGCACAAGCCTTCCCCAAGGAGAGGAGCAGCAGAGGGGAGAGGCCCTAGCATCCAGCCTGCACTTGCCTGTTCAGCATCAGCACCAACTGGACGCCTGGGAAAATGTCTTCCGTGTTGGCCCTCAGGCCCTTGATCTGGGGAAGCAGAGAGCTGAGTGCTAGCTGGAGGGGAAATGCAGGCACATCTCCAGAGGGCAGAGGGAGTAGACCTGGGAGCTGCTGACTGTCACATGCTTCTCACAACTGCCCCTGCCACCCAGGAGCAGCCACCCTGTCCATGGAGCTGGGGACACACATGGCTAATGGGTGCTGGGAAGCAGGGCTCAGTCTGGCCACACCAAGGGGTTCTTAGGAAACAAACCCTTTGCAAAAGAGCAAGCTCGGGAATAGAACCAAAACAGAAGGCGGCTGTAAGCTCTGACCCTAACTGACCAAGAGCCTGTGTCAGATCCCTGTTTCCCCATCTGCCTGATGGAAGGAACAGTTCCAGCCCTGCTTCCGGGACATCCAGGATGTGAGAAGGCAGACACAAAGGTGAACTATTCATCCAGAAGGATTCCAGCTGAGCTGCCTGGCAGCACTGCTCCCCAGAGAAGGAATTAGAAGGGTAGAGCTCCCAGGTAAGTGGCCCCTGAGACACTGCACTGGACCTTGCAGCTATAGGAGACCATTGGAGGCCCTGCAGGGAGAGGCCCCAGGTAAAAACACAGTCCACTCCAAGCCCCACTGGGGCTGCAATCTGGTCCCTGCTTTGTCCCACACAGAGCCACTTCCCACTGGTCACTGTGCAAGTAAGAGCCCAGCACAGTGCCAGCCACACCAGCTTGCCAGGTGTGAGTTTCCTTCTTTCCTCCCTTCTCTGGACCTAGGACCTAGAAGGTTTAAAATGAAGGGATTATACTTTTCTATGTCTGGGCCTCTCCAGAATGCTCATCCTGAGGTTCACTGAGGAAGGTGGTATTCTCAAAGGACAAAACTATGAGTTTTTTTATCGAAATTACTAACTTACATGTTTCTCATCCCCAATATAATTTCCAGGAAAGGATTTTGTCTATCTTAATACTGACTGCCACCACTTAGAACATCATCTGGCAACCATCGTACAAAAGTGCTGCAGTGTGGATTGACAAACAAGTACCCCCTGCATGCCAGGATTTTAAAATCTACCACCATGGGGCTCCTGCATGCCTCAGTCAGTTAAGCATCCGACTCTCGGTTTCAGCTCAGGTCATGATCTCGCATTTCGTGGGTTTGAGCCTTATGTCGGGTTCTGTGCTGAAAGCTCAGAGCCTGGAACCTGCTTCTGACTCTGTGTCTCCCTCTCTCTCTCTCTCTCTGCCCTCCCCCCACTTGTGTGCTCTCTGTCTCAAAAATAAAACATTAAAAAATATTTAAAATTTTTAAAAATGTAAAATTAAATTTAATTTTTTAATTTTAATCTAAAATTAAATTTAAAAAAATAAAGTAAAAAGCTTTAGTCAAACTCAAAAAGTCAAAACTCACCCAGATTCATACTGCATGCTAGACATCCCTTCAAAATACATGGGCAAGAAAGGATGTGGGATTGGAAACGGAAAGCCTGGTTTCCATGTAGTATATACAGAATAGTATATGGCCCAGTATAGTAACAGATTTCTAGATAAAGTATATCTGGGGGTGTGCACTGAAATCTCTGCCCCTGCTATCAGGAGAGAAATCTGGAAATCAGAGAAAAACTCTGCACATGATGCCATTCACCCCAGATGGCCCAGGGTTCGTACGAGAACATTTTGTAATGGAAACCGGATCAGGATGAAAGGAGAATGTGCCTCTAGCAAAACAAGGTTGCGGTTATTATTTCTCAAGGAGTAGGGACACATTAGCTGGTTTTCCCCTAGTCTAGAGGGAGAATTCCTCACGTAGCCTAGACCACGGGGTCTATCAAGAGGATTTATCTTCAAGTTCTATCTGCCTTTAGGAATCCCAGGAAGGACACAGGCAGTTGCTCTGCAGTGGAGACTCAGGGCTGAAGCTAAAGACGCAGAGGCTTCCCTCCAGCTTGTGCCCCCTCACCCCTTCTAACATAAGAAAGGCTGAGCCAGGTAAGACCCGCTGGTGTTCACCAGAGCCTGCAGGAGCAGCACATACAAGACACAGGGCTTGGCGCTGGGTTCTGGTTTGGTGGTGGTAGGTAAGGGTGGGGATGGTGGGAGAGAAGGCCGGGACTCAGATGGGAAGGCTCAAAGAGAGAATGTTTGAGGAATAGATGACCCTAAAATGGGGGTGACTGGGGAAAAGGAGAGCTTTCTAGAACAAGGACGGTTTTGTAAGAAAATCCCACCTTTTACGAAATGAGGGAGCAAGTTATATCCTAAATGCCACCATAGTAAAATAACTGCCTAGGTTTCCACTGGAGGCCAGGGCGTGCCCTGCTTGGGGAGGCCAGATGGGGCAGAATTTGGACAGGAGTAGCCTGCTCCATGGTCATGTGATGGACACGGGCCTGACCCATTGTTGATCTCCAGGCAGAAGGTGTTCCTACAAGCAATCCTCCCAGCTGAGCAGGCAGGGGTCCTCAAAGGGACTTCTCTGAACTTAGGTTTCGTCCTTCATAAACTGTGGATGATAAATAACACACTCCATGTACACAAAGTGTGGGGTACGTGCAATAAGGTACAGGGAAGAACTTTATAAACATAGAGGCACTAACAACTGGAGCGACCACACTTGATCGCCGTTTTCTTTCTATGCCTAGCAGAGGAGAGCACTCTGTGATGGCATCATCCACTTAGCACAGGCCTGCATGTAGAGATCAATCATGCCTTCCGTGAATAGCCTGGACTGTGTTTTCGGACTCTGTGCTAGATTTTGTGGAGAAAAAGGAGTCTGAGAAGTCTAGTTCCTTCATTCTCTTCTCCATTAACATGTTCTCCCTGTGAGATTTCATCCACCCCTCTGGTTCCTGACACCTGCTGCACGTTCTGGCTCCCAAATCACCCTGGGATAAGGACTGCCTAGTGGACACAGCTACCTTAAGGCCTGTATTAGTCAGCCCAGGCAGGCTGCCATAACAAAGTGCCACAGATGGGGGACTTCAACAGCAGGGAGGCTGTGATCACAGGTCTGGAGGCTAAAGTCCAAAGTCAAGGTTCTGCAGCATTGGTTTTCCTGAGGCCTCTCTCCTTGGCTTGCCGATGGCTGTCTCCTCCCTGGGTCCTGACATGGCCTCCCCTCTGTGTCTCTGTCCTCATGTCCTCTTCCTGCAAGGACACCAGCCACATGAATCAGGGCCCACCCTAGTGAACTCATTTTACCTTAATCACATCCTTAAAGACTTTATCTCCAAATACAGTCACATTCTGACACTGGAATTTGAACCCAGGTTGGGGGGAGCACACAGTTCAGCCCACAACAGGGTGGGTCTCTGCTGCCAGTAACTCTGAGAAGTCTTTCCTGAGCTCAGACTTCTGCATCAAACCGGGTGAGGAGCTCCTCTGTGCCACCTTACAGCTCACCTTAGCTCCCCTCTCTCACCACTGAGGCCCACCCAACCTCGCCCCTAAGAAAGGCAGGACCCTGACTCTTCATCTCTGTGGTCCCAGCACCTTTCATAGTATCTGAGCAAAAAAAGCAGAGCCCGGTAACATTCCAGGGCATAAATTAATGATTAAAGATCCACCAGGCTTTGCCTTGGTCAAAAAGGAAACTCATGTTCCAGCTTAGTTTAGAGAAGGACCATTCCAACACATGCCATTTTACAGACGAGTAAAGGCCAGGTTTGATTTCTTGCTCTCTTTTATTGTGTGATCGATAACTCCTAAAAATCCTTAAAAACAAGCTGCAGGGCAAGGCTAGGGATCAGAAGAGTGGAGAAGAGAACAAGTCTGAGGAGCCTATGAGAAGCGCTATAATATGATGTTGGCATTACAAGGGATATCAATATTAATAGCAATATTAGTGCCAAAAAGCATCAGCCTCAATATTTTGCAGCTTCTTACAAATGCCTTTAATGGGTGATGACAGATGGACGATTTCGGGGTGAATTGAAATGGGCTGCTAAGGGGGCTGAGAGACCAGAGGCCGCACATGCACTTCTCCTTGGGAGAATGGGCCTTCTGCCACCCCCACTGTGGGCTGGCGCCAAAGCTCAGGGTGTGCCCTGGATGCCCCCACCTACCACATTTGTGGGGCCAGGGGTTCCCTTCAGAGGCTGGAGGGTAGAAGAAAAAACTATCTGTAAATGATTAATCTTATGAGGGCTGTGCCTGCATGTGAGCGAGGTGCTGATTGCAGGCTTGAGATGTGAATGTTGGCTCATACCATTTTAAGCAGGAAATGTGCTCCTAGAAAAAGTGATGTGGAATTTGAAATTGCATCCTGCTGTAAATACACCAGGGGGCTTACCCTTTAAAGAGATCCTTTGGCATAATCATTTCTATAGCCAAGAATCCTTTGTGAAATGAATACAGGTGTGTTCTCCCTTAAGCAAATCTAACTTACAAATTAAATTTAATTCAACAAATGTTTATTGATTACTTTTTATGTATGCAGGGCATCATGCCAGTGCAGGTGATAAGATATTTAAGACATGATCCTTGCCCTTAGGAAACTCATATTCAAACAGAGGGAGACAGACGAGTAAACAAATACCTCTAAGTGCTGCAATAAAGATGTGCTTAAAACTTTCTGGGGATTGAGATAAACCTAACAATTCATTAATAATGGTATAGTCAAGGAAAGCTACAGAAAGGAGGGAACAATTCAATTGGGCTTTGAAGTTTGAGTAGGAGTTCACCAGGTTGGACTATGGCTGGGCATCATGCCCAGCATGATGGGGAACTACATATATACAGGACTGGTGAGGGAAGGATCATGAAGGAGAAATGGAGGGAAATATTTTGGACAGATATCATGCTCTACCCTGAAGGATCTGATTCCTCACCCACTTAGCTATTGTACCTAAGAGGTCACCATGGGATTCATGTAGCTGGCAAGCTCTCTTAACACATTGATAATATGACTCAATTCATAAAAATTTAAGGGAATCATTCATTTTGTGGAGAAAGGTGCATGTGTATGGGAAGAATTGTCATGTCTGGGTGTTCACACAGAGTAAGAAAGAGACAATGCCCTGTTGGAGCCCAGTACTCTGCTGCCATGGGAAGATTTGGGAAAGGGAGGCTTGGCATTGAATGCCTCCAGCCACTCAGACAAGATTTGGGTTAGGAAGCAAAAATCCACTTGAACTGAGCCTCTTTCTAAATACATCAGAGCAAAGCATACGAAGGAGGTACTGGGTCCACCCAAGAGAACAACAGTGTTGCATTAAGGAGAGCGCCATCCATGGCTCCCTGAATGCTCCTCTCAGCTGCATTGGCATCTTCCCCCCTCATAAGTTCACACCTCAGGGTTCACAGATTCCCTACATGTTCAGTGACTTTCTTCCACCCACCTGCCACCCTCACCACTGTTTGTTATTTTTAGAATTCTATTGATGGCCAGATGGAGCAAACTCATCTTTGTCACCATCACGACCACAATCATCATCACCTTCATCATGGTCTCACTCCATTTGGGCTGCTATAACAGAAATCCTACAGACTAGAGGACTTATAAACAACAGAAGTTTATTTCTCGCAGTTCTTTCTCTATGTCCTCACGTGGTACAGGGGTCAAGGAGCTCACTGGGGTCTCTTTTAGAAGGTCACTAAGCCCATTCTTGAGGGTGGAGCCCTCACAACCTAATCACCTCCCAAAGGCCCGCATCCTAATATCACCACATTAGGGGTTGCGCTCCAAGATATGAATTTGGTGGGGATACAAAATCGCAATCCATAGCAATCACCATCATCTTCCTGCCATATAGTTGAAAACCATACACTCTGTCATTTGATGCAGGCAAGCACCATAAGAGGAATGCAGGCTATTATCCCCATGTTCCAGAAGGGGCATCTGTTGCTCAGAGAGGTTATTTAAATTGCCCAGGGTCAAACAGCCAACTATTTGCAGAGATAAAACTAGGTCTTCTGGAAAACCAATGCAAGGTAGCTACCCCTACAGCATACTGCCTCGAGTGAAGGCAGAGTCAGCCTCACACATGAGCAAAGCAGCTGGTCAGCTATATGGTGTGAATCCAGAGACCTTAGCAAGACCTCCTATGTCCCAATTTTTCCCCAGCTAACCAGTCACAAGGCATGAAATTGCACCATTTGATACCTGGGAATGTGTGTATGGTAAAGATAAATGGCTTCAATTTATAGAGTGTTTAACTTTCAGAAAGTCCTCCTGAGTGTTTTGCCACAAAACTCATCTTGTGAGACGGCAGAGGCCATACGTATCTGAGATGTTTTTCACTGCCAAGTGCAGCTGACACAGGTGGAAGTGTTCACCACCCTCATGCGAAGGGGTCTCAGGATAGTGATGCAGCGGCTCCAGGACTGTCAATAATGTCACACAAAGAGCTCACCAAGCCCCAAGTTCTTTCCAGCTTTCTGCTCTGCATTCTTAGCAAGCCAGAAGCTCCCCTCTCTGTCACAAAATAGCTCCAGCTGGCAGCTCCAGGTGTCAGAAGAGAAAAAGTGTCTCTCCATTTTATAAGACAGAGGTAAACGTCTCAGACACCTCCCGGTAAATGTCCCCTTACACCCCAGTAGGGCCACAAGCCCATGCCTAGCCAGTCCTGACTGAAGAAATGCAATTTTTCTGATGGACTTTGTCTGCTGAGGATTTTTCCCCTGGAGGCGGGGAGGGTCCAGGAAACACCTTATCACAGTGCTTGAGAAAAACCTGGGTTCTGTTGGCAGGAGGAGGGGGCAACGACTCCTGCATGAGCAGCTAACGGTGCCTGCCACATATCCTTTCAAAAGGGAAAACAAAGATTGAGAACCTTGCAGAGCCAACACCTCTCCCAGCAGCACCACATTAAACTAGTGTCAGCTTATACAAATGCAACAGTTAAGCTTTACAATACCCTCAGCTCTGAACACCTATGCTCCTGCATCTGCTGCCATTAACCCTATCAGATGTCTGGTTATGAACAGCCTTGTTGTAATTAATCCCAAGTTCTAAATTGTATTTCTAAACAATTATGAAACAAAGCATAAAGCTAGGGCGGGGCTGCACAGAACAGGAACAGAGACCAAAATAGGGCCAGAAGAGGTCCCAGCGGTGAGTAGTACAGTACTGGCAGGGAAGAAGGAGCCCAGCCAGTGGCCCTTCACGCACCCCCCAGCACTGATCCCAGGTGTCCCTGGCAGGGTTGTGAGGTTGAGAAAGAAAGCAAAATGGGTACACAATCAATAGAAAACAAGTAGCTGTCAGACCAGAGGAAGTCAGACCCCACGGCCTTATCCAACTCTTAAATTCCCCTGTCAGGCAGGTCTTGTTCATGGTGAACGTTTCCACTAGCAGCACCTGCAAGACTTGGCTTGTGTCCACTCCTTCACCTGTGTGCTCCTCTGATGTTGTACTTGCAAAGGGTGGTTTCAGTCAGGGCCAGCACAGAAAGGAGGGACACACAGGTATAAGGGCCCCATCCTCACAGGTTGGGTGGTTCTTAATCCCATTAGATATTGATCTTCAGGATCTAGGAACAAGAAATAAGAATTCCTGGTAATTACTGGGAACCCCCAAATCAGAAGTTATTGTGCATTTTTTAAAAGCACTTTATTTGTGTGTTTTAAAATAATAATGAGTGGCTATAATAATAAACAATTGTTTGGGGAATCAGGATTATCACAGGGGCTTTCTGTTAGAAATACATAATCAACGCATGGTTGATTTTTATTATGAGCCAATACATTCTTTATCAAGATTATATACTTCAGTAAATTGTAAAAATGATCTCTCCCTGATATAGACATTGGATAATCAAAAACATTAAAAGAAGGAGATAATGACAGAAATAAATGCCAAATAAAAATCACTTAAAAATTAAAATATAATACCACAATATTTAATTTTTAATACTTAAAAGCTATCCTTCTTAAATAAATTTTAAAACCACAAAGCATTAACTGCCATATCCAAAAGTTTTGATGTCTTTTTCTGTGACAAATAGTCCAGACAGAGAATTTATTCCATCTTGCATTGACCTTTATCGAATTGGCAAGAGCATGGCCAAAAGCAACTTCAAGCTGGGTGTTAGCACAACTATTGCTTTCTATAAACTCATTCCCTTTTGTAATGATTAAAACACTTTATCTACTCAGTCCGACTTTGGTTTTTGTCTTCAAATTTGTTATTGTTTTTGTTAATTCAGATTTTAAAATCCATTTCTGATTTAATGTTATAGTATTCCTACAAAGACATTTGTGTCTTCTCTCTGCCTTTCTCTGTTCTAATACTTGCAAAGAACTGTCCCCAACAGTGAATATTTGAGCCATAATCATTTTGAGTAGTGATGGAACAAGATAACATCTGGATCTCCTACAAATGCTCCTCACAGCATCACACAGGATCACATGTCAAAATCGCAATTTAAGGACATAATTCACTTCCAAAACTTACTATTTCTGGGAACACCACCCATAAGGTATTCTATAGCTATAAATATTACTAATGTTTATTTTATTTGCAACAGTGGCTCACCATTAGCAGCAGACAGGGCAATGAATACTTTTCTCCGTGGCAAGACTGCAAGCAAGACCAATTGATGAGGCTCTGACTCTGCCGGCCTACCTGCTCTTGTCCAGGTTCCTGGGCACTTTGACCTTCACCTTCCAACTCCGTGGTTCAGCATTTCCTGCTCTGATTTTCTATTTGATATCAGTGAATTATTTCAAAGAAGTAATGTTTCTATGTTGATTGTTACCCTTAAATTCTCACAGGAGACTTGTAATACTTTTTACAGTGTTCCCATTTTCTCAACTGATTTTTCTCTGCATTTGGAAAAACATACACAATTCCTGTGAAATGCTGGAAAAGAATTTCCACCCAGAGGGGTGCCTGGGTGGCTCAGTTGGTTAAGTGTCTGACTTCGGCTCAGCTCATGATCTCACAGTTTGTGGGTTTGAGCCCCACGCTGGGCTCTGTGCTGACAGCTCCGAGCCTGGAGCCTGCTTTGGATTCTGTATCTCCCTCTGTCTCTGCTCTTTCCCCACTCATTCATTCTCTCTCTCTCTCTGTCTCTATCTCCCTCTCTGCCTCTCTCTCTTTCTCTCTCTCTCAAAAATAAATAAACATTTAAAAATTTTTTTAAAAAAAGAATTCCAACCTAGAATAGACCCACCAGGCACAGGCTGGTCAGTCCAAGTCAGACCCTGGACAAGAATCTCTTGAGACCTTTTCCCAGAGCTCATGGCAGGAGGGCATGAGGACCCAGTGCACCCACTTTTCACTCAGTATCTCTCCCTTGGCTGCCATCCATGGTTTCATGATTCCTGCCCCATCTGTCCAGTCCATTCACACCCAAACTCACCCAGACCTGCCTACTGCTCCCCTACCTCTTCTGCTCAAATTTACCCTCTGGCTTCTCTCTATAATCCCAGCCCCCACACACAAAACCTCCTCTTCTCACATTCCAATTTTCTGAGCAAAATCAGTATCAGCCATGAGTTTGGTCTGATCACCACTGTGACAATTTAATTAAAGCAATTCAGACTATAAGGTATAAATGATACATAAATGTCCACTTACTTTCATTATGATGCTGAAAAGATCACTTCATCATACTGAGCCTCAATTTTTTCATCTATAAAATGGAGATAAAAATTCCTAGCTCACAATATTTTTGAGAAGATGGAGTAATATAGGTAAAGCAAAGAGCTAAGTGCCTCCCTCTCCAAAGAGGACAGTATTAAATTTTAAAGGAAGAGCTTTTGAGTAAAAAAAGAGTTTTGTATCAGCTACTGGAGCCCCCAGGAACAGAATTAGCTGTATTTGCAAATCCAAACACAATGGGGGTGTCTGCGGAGGCTTCTCCTCTCCTTCCCCAAAAGGCCCAAATTCACTAGCCAAACATCGATTCCAGTAACTTCTCCCTCTGCAGGTTTCCAAAGTAAGAACTGGATGGGGAGGCTCAGCCCACCAACCCAAAGCCTAGCCCACCACTGCTGCCTCCAGCCTGGCCTGAACTAAATGCTCAATAAATGTTTACCAAATTGAATTTCCTTCTCCCTGGATTAATCATGGCAGCAGCAAGGAGCTGGCCCCCTCTGGGGTGGCTCCAGTGCCCACAAGCTTCATGAGTCATGTCTTGGAAGGCCTTGCTGCAGCCACCCCCCTTCCTTTGCCTCTGACCTCTCCTGCTTCTTCAGCATGTTTATGGACATAATTACAGCGTGCTATTGATTTCCTGACAGCCGCCTTGATGTAACTATTTTAGAGAATCAAGCTAATTTCATACATTGAGGTTTTTATGGTCTCTGGCAGACTCAACCCTAGAAGTCATTTTGTCTCCTCCTAGGGCACTCCTGCCGCTTCTCAGAAACTGCTTCTCCTTGCCCTGCCTTCCCTGAAGCCCAGCTGGGCTGCCTTACATCCACACCCAGTCTTCTCCTTGCCTCTACATTCCCATGGTCACACGATTTGGCCATGCCAGGGGGAAACAGGGAGATGTGGAGGCCTCAGGAAGTCAGAGTGGTGGGTAAATCCAGGGGCAAAGATGGGACCCAATTATACCTCTAACTTTAACAGCCTGTGTCTGCCCCCTTAGTTCCCTGTTACACTCTGAATGCATTCCCAGGCCCCTTCTTCCCTACCTGCCATTTACTAATTTATATTGCAGGATCTTTTAAGAGATATAATCTTATCTAATTTTCATATCAATCCTCTGTGCTATTATGTCCATTTTACAGATGTAAACCTACAGAAAATGAGAGTAGAAAAGTAAAACAGCCTGGTAATATAAAATGTTAACAAGGAGCATATGAACACCCTTCACAAGAAGGATCCCCATGGCTATTTCTTCTTCTTTTGGAGATACAGAGTTTCAAAGCCAAGATTTAAACAATGAGACTTCTCCTGCCAGGCCCTTTCCTCCACAGGGAGTCCTCCTCGCTGCCCTTTTTCATTTCTGTATGTTCACTTCCCCTTTACACAGCCTGGTCTTGGCCCTATTCTTACACACCTGAATATGGTCCTCCCCTGTCCACCCACCCAGCTCACACCTGTCCTCAAAGGACCTCCTTGAGTCTGCCTCCACCAGGAAGCCTTCCCTTATGAATCCATCTTTTGGTGACTCTCCTTAATATGAACATAGTGGACACATTGTCTATAATATTAGATAACAAATGTACATAAGTAGACATTTAATAAAGTTGTTTCATTCTCAGAAGTCCCATAGTATAGTGTGTGTGGGTTGACTGAATCGCCACCATCCATTTGCTGATCGATGTAAATGTTCCAATTTCCCACAAGCTTCCATCCTCTTATTTGGGGAGATAGGACACCAGGGAAGTTGAGTTCACCCCTGGTTCCAAAAGTAGAATCCAAGGCTAAGGCCAGGCCAATCAGTCACCATGTGACGTAAGGTGGTCCAATCAAAGGGAACATGTAGACTGTTACCAGATGCTCTGAGAGAGACTTCCTCTTTCCTGTGGGATACAAAAGAGAGGAGAGAGTCAGAGCCAATACCAAAGAAGAAGTCAAGAAATGGAGAGAGAAAGTAAGTCAAGGTCAAGCCATGTTGAGCTGCAAGATCAAGCCTTACCTGAAGCTGACAAGCTCTTTCTCATACTTTTCAGTTGGATGTGCCAATTCATTTCTCTTTGCTTAAACCAGTTTCAGTCAGAACCTATAGCTCCAAAGGGATGCTAGTGCATGTACCTAAATAGTGATGTTTGTTCTAGAACAGTGTATATCAACCTAGAGGCAGCATAACTCTCCATTCAGAGCTCTTAGTTTTTATTTATTTTTAATATGAAATTTATTGTCAAATTGGTTTCCTCATATGTGAAAAGAGTGTAATGATAGCACCTGAATTATAGGTATTTTGTGAGAATTAAATAAAGTATTTCATGTGACACCTGACATACAGAAAGAACTCAGTTTGGGACCAGGTGGGTTTGAGATGCTTATGGCTATTCAGGAGAATGAAACAGTGGGCATTCTTGGCTGTGGGAGTCCATCCTGTATAGGGATGCAGGATGTAGAGTAGCATTCCTGGCCTCTACACACTAAATGCCAGTAGCACCCTCACCCCACTGGTCTTTACAACCAAAACTGCTTCCAGACATTTCCAAATGTCCCCAGGGGAATAAGATCACCCCCATCAAGAATCACTGCCTCACGGTATTTCATTATTGTATGTAGCTAGAATGTACAGAACACTGTTATATGATGCTAGTCTCCTGTATCTTTCCACTGTTGAAACTTTAATGGGAATTTCTTTTGTATTTCACCATCACATCTAATACTGAACTATTAGTTTGATTTGTTTAACTTAATTTATATTTTTAATTTATACTTTTTAATTTTAATTTAATTTAATTTTAATTTTAATTTTTAATTTATATTTTTAATTTACATCTAAGTTAGCATACAGTGCAACAATGATTTCAGGAGTAGATTCCTTAATGCCCCTTACCCATTTAGCCCATTCCCTCCTCCCACAACCCCTCCAGCAACCCTCTGATTGTTCTCCATATTTAAGAGTCTCTTATGTTTTTGTGCCCCCCCCCATGTTTTTATATTATATTTGTTTCTCTTCCCTTATGTTCATCTGTTTTGTATCTTAAAGTCCTCATATGAGTGAAGTCATATGATATTTGTCTTTCTCTGGCTAATTTCACTTAGCATAATACCCTCCAGTTCCATCCACATAGTTGCAAATGGCAAGATTTCATTCTTTTTGATTGCCGAGTAATACTCCGTTGTGTGTGTGTGTGTGTGTGTGTGTGTGTGTGTGTGTGTGTGTATAAAGAAGATGTGGTATATCACATCTTCTTTATCCATTCATCCATCGATGGACATTCGGGCTCTTTCCATACTTCGGCTATTGTTGACAGTGCTGCTATAAACATAGGGGTGCATGTGCCCCTTCGAAACAGCATACCTGTATTCCTTAGATAAATACCTAGAAGTTCAATTGCTGGGTCATAGGGTAGCTCTATTTCTAATTTTTTGAGGAACCTCCATACTGTTTGCAGAGTGGCTGCACCAGTTTGCATTCCCACCAGCAGTGCAAAAGAGATCTTTCTCTGCATCCTCGCCAACATCTGTTGTTGTCTGAGTTGTTCATGTTAGCCATTCTGACAGGTGTGAGGTGGTATCTCATTGTGGGAGATTTGCATTTCCCTGATGATGAGTGATGTTGAGCATTTTTTGCTCAACATTTTATAAGTGATCTTACATTAATATTTATTAAATTTTTCCCAAGATATTTTTTAAATGGTTATTTTATCATATGTGTTTAGGGAATCAACTGAAGTTTTTTCTATCTCACTGATCCCTGGATTGTATTACTAGATTTCATAACATTAAATTATCCTTCCATTCCTCAGATAATGATTAACTAGACAAGTTATAGTATTCATTTCTTAATATTGCAGTAGTTGTGATTTGATGACATTTTATTTAAAGAAAGTAATTTCCATTCCATAAAATAAACTTGTGTTTAGTATTATGTTTTAGTTGTGTTTCATTATTAAGGTTATGTTGGTTTCATAAAATAATTTTGAAAGTTTTCTGTCTTTTTATATAATTACAAATGGTTAATTTCCTCCTAAAAATTACATATTTCTGGAGATTTGATCAACTAAGCTGATCAACAACATTAAGTGAAGAGCATTTGGGGGAAATTAATTCTACAGTAACTTTCTTTTTTTACAATTTCTTTAAGTTCTCTATTTTTGAGTCAATTTTGGTGATTAATATCTTGCTATAAAATTATGTCTTGTAATCAACATTTAAAAATAGTATAGAATACAATATATTAATCTCATGAAAAGCTTTATAACATCAGTATCTGTAGGTCCATCCACTTTCTAATATCTAACTTTGCACATTTCCTTTTTTCCTGTTAGGCTTTCTGGATTTACACACTACTATTCTAATTCAAGAAAGATTTCTCTGTTCTATGTTAAATCTCTGTGTGTTGTTTATTTAAATATTTAATTAAATATTTCATTTTTATTTAAATATGTTAATAAAACCATTTAGCCTATGAATTTACCCCTTTGTACAGCTTTGACTTTACCCCATAAACTTTTACATTAAGTGTCTATTTTTTGTTGCTTTATAGATTGCCAGTATTTCTTCTTTGACCCAAAATTATTAAGCAGAGCAGTTTTTAGTTTCCAAGATCTCACATGTGCCTTTTTAAAACCTTTATTTTTTTTCTCTATTCTTCATGTATGATGTTCTACATAAACATGGATTTTCAGTATTTAATGAGCTTTTCTTTAAATTTTTGTCGCTGTTCTAAGAATGGCTAAAAGAAAGGTTTATTATCTATTCGTGGATTAAAGTTTGTTATATATTTTTATTAAATAAAATTTATATATCTCATTTTCCATGTACTCTGCACCCACATTTATTTTTCACTTGCCTTATCTGCATTGTTCTGAGCAAAATACATGGTCTTCCACAAATATTTTTTGTTATTTTCTCATATTTTCTAATGATTTTGCTATAAATAGTCTGATATTAAATTATTTGGCATCATCTACTATTTGCTTGATGACTGCTACATTTTTATGCTGGATTTTATTTTCCAATTCAGTTGTTATTATATTGATATTGTCATTCTGGCATTTTTATATATTTTCCAGGTATCTTTTACCAAGCCTTTTATTTCTAATCTTTCCCTGTCAATCATTTTGTATTAGATTTGTGTCTTGTAAACAGCATATAGTTGACATTAATTATGTGGCCTAATCTGAGAGTCTATGTATTTTAATGGGAGGGTTGACCCTTTTATTTATTGCCATAATTGTATATCTGGATTTATTACTGTCATTACATTTTATTATTTCTGTCTATGGAACTTCCTGGCTTTTTCTTATTATGCTTGTTTTTTGCCTTGTAATTCTCCATTTTTAAAATTTCTATTTACTGGGGCACCTGGGTGGCTCAGTCAAACATCTGACTTCAGCTCAGGTCATGATCTCACGGTTTGTGAGTTCAATCCCCACGTCTGGCTGCTGACAGCTCAGAGACTAAAGCCTGCTTTGATTCTGTGTTCCCCTCTCTCTCTGCCTCCCATCCTACTCACACTCTCTCTCTCAAAAATAAAATAAATATTTTTTTAAAAAGCATTTAAAAATTTTCTATTTACTAAAAAGACTATGAATTATTCTCTTTGACTTTTTTTTCTCAAATAGTTTGGGGGATGGTCAAAAATATATTTTTAGCTCTTGGGAGTTTTAGAAAATAATTTTGAGCTTTATTTTTCCAATAGTCAATATCAAAAATAAAATAGTTTCTATCCACTTTTCCCTTGAAGATGAGGAAACTAGGATGCTTTTTACTACTTTCTACTCCTCTTTCACCCAATTTCTTTGTTTATTCTGGAATAAAATGGGGTATTAGAGCCCAATTCTGTTGAGGGTTTTTTTTTCCCCACTTTTGAGAATAACTTATTATTTTCCATTCCTCTTTATAGCCATGTTAACAAGAATTATTTAGACTTTACCCCATGGTTAACTGATTCAGTGTTTCAACCAGGCTTTTTATTTGATAACCTCCCCATGCTTACGTCTTTATTTTGATACATCTCTATATTGACTGAAATATATTCTTAAATACTTTTTTCAGGAAGGAAATGGACCTTTTACACCTTATGAGCTCTTTTATTTCTGATTACGTTTCTCTATGTTCACACCTAAATGACAGTTTGACTAAATAAAAAAATACTTGAGTCATGACTGTGTTCCCTCAAAAACTCTCTAGCCCTTTATATTAGAGCAAGTTAAATACTATAATAAGACACTGCACTTCTGAGGTTGACATTTACAGAGCCCATTGTAGGGGCCAGAGGGAGCCTTCCATGAGGTGAATCAGGAGCTCAGGCCCTTTCTACTGTCCCCTGGGGTCCTCTGCCAGACTCTGTGAATCTGGCTAAGGAGCAGAGAAAGGAAGAAAGAGGAGACTAGCAGCTCTCATGGCACATTTTAGGATCCAGAGCAGAAGTAGCATATGTCACTTCTATCCACAACTCATCAGCAAAAACTGGTCCCTGGCTCACCTATATTGGAGAAAACTGGGAAATTCTGTCTTCCTCTGTTTCCAGGAGAAAAGAGAAATGACTTGATAAACACAGAGCCCTGTCTGTGCCTCATGGCTGCCCTATTGCTCTGGGGCATTTGCAGAGACCTTGAGGGATATTTTAGTCTTAATTTTTGCAACTATATATTCAACATGGTTGGGTTTTTTCTCCTTCCAGCGTGTTCATAATACTTTATCTTTTCAATTTGAAAATGTAGCCAGTATGTATGTAGATGCAGTTCCCTTTAAATTTATTTTGCCTGCACATTTAGGACATTTTGCAAGACACATTTTCCTCAGTTATGACTTTGATTTTGTTTCTGAAGAAATTATTCTGGTTTATTCTTCAGCAATACCTGTAATTCCTAGATTGGATCTCCTCTCTTCTATACACCTATGATCTCCTCATCACCCACATCTCCTTATTCTTTTTCCTCTGAATAGAAGCAGATTTTGTTCTTCTCACCAGTGATTTGCATTTTACCAGTCTTAACTCCTGCCTTCACTACCTCCACCTGCATTTTATTTATTCTATTGGAGCTAAGTATCCTTCAACTGCATTTTATTTTAGCCATCTTCTCTGCAGGCTGCTTTCACCTCAATTTGCTTTTCTTCTTATTGTTTTTTTTTATTTTATTTTAAATTTTTTTTATTTTAGAGAAAGAGATAGAGCACATGAGCAGGGGAGAGGGGCAGAGGGAGGGAGAGAGAGAATCTTAAGCAGGCTCCACACTCAGCCCAGAGCCAGTATGGGGCTTGATCCCATGACCATGAGATCAAGACCTAAGACAAAATCAAGAGTCTGACGCCTAACTGACTTAGCCACCCAGGTTCCCCTTATTATTTCTTTTTCTGTTGTCTTTTTTCTTGGATCCTTTTGTAGCATTTCTGTTTATTCATTTCCAAACAGGACATAATCCACCCAGAACAATGGTTGCCACTGGGCAGGACATGTGGTTTGCCCTTGGCCTTGCACACTGTTTAGCTGAGTAGGGTTGCAGAGTTTCAACACAAACACCAGATGGTAAGGCTCATCCTTCATGTCCTAGCAATACTAACCACAGAAGCACACAGGCCAAGCCTAGACAGAGATCAAGAACTTTCTGACAAAAGTCATACATTATCATGAACTGGTATCCTGAACAGAAACACAAACTCTCCACTAAGTAAAGGCTACATGTCAACCAATCCACACTTGGACATTTGCAGATACAGTGCTTGTGTTCAAAACATGCACAAAGCACCTAACCCTATGCAGGCCCCAAGACCAGTGAGGTTGGGGCTTCGCTGAGTCTCACCAGAAAACCAAGGGTATTTCCCCTGACAACCACCTCCTGCAAAGTCAGCAGAGAATAAAGGAATGGCTCCTCTGGAGAACAACACACAGCTGCAAACCAAAGCCAACCTTAGCTGGGTCTTAAATGTGCTGCTCCTGTAGTACCACACATGCATCGTATTGATTGTGTATTGACATATTTCTTGATCTCACAGGGAGAAATTGATGTTATCAAAATCTGGGTTAGCCACCCCCCAGTTAAGGTTTTCTAGCCTTCATTTTGACTCTCCAAATGAAGCCAAAATTATTGTTTTCTTTTCTCTTTTTTTTAATGTTTATTTATTTTTGAGAGAGAGAGAAACAGGGCATGAATGGGGGAGGAGCAGAGAGAGGGAGACAGAATCTGAAGCAGGATCCAGACTCTGAGCTGTCAGCACAGAGCCCAAGACAGGGCTTGAACTCATGAACCGTGAGATCATGACCTGAGCATAAGTTGGATGCTTAACCAACTGAGCCACCCAGATGCCCCCCAAATATTTTTTTTCTGATTCCCAGGTGCAAAACTAGTGCTTTATTAATTAGTAGTTAGGCACTGTTGAATGAATGAATGAATGAATGAATGAATGAATTCAGGAAATAAACCAACATCTAAACCAGTTCTGCCTGAGTATAATGATCAGAATTGATTGTCCCTATTTTTTTTTCTTTCTTGGGAGGAATTAGGTACTCTTAAATTTCTCTTGTTGTAAATGTTAGGACAGCTACTCACGGGAGACATGTGAGCCCTACCTAACTGGAGCATGCAGGAAGCCCAACCAGCCACCACCTGCCTGCTGTCCCAGCCCCTTTCCCAGCCATGTCTGCTGTCACCTGTCAGGCTCCACTGCCATCCAGGATCTATGGCCACCCCTGCTCCTCATAGCTCTTCCCTATCCAGCTTCCTGGGAGAGGCTCCTTGTTGTCTCCAACCTTGTTACAGCTAAAGATCTTCCTCCTGGGTCCTGTCTCTCTCTCTCTAACTCTGGGGAAATGGGAGGGGTGAGACCTGCTGCAGATATAGACACTCCCAGGTGTAGAGACATGAAGACCAGAAGAAAGATTGGGGTCAGGTTCAGAGACTCACAGTGAAGAATAGTGTGTTCTGTAAAAATGGCAGACTACAGCCCCCAAGCTTCCACATCTGACAGCTAAATATGTGATCAAGGTGACATGGTGACATGATGACAGGAATCTCTGACATAAATACAAGCCAGAATGTAATGAGGATGTTGCCTAACCACCAGCAAAGTCCCAGGCAGGATACCCTACATGATGCAAACTGAAGATCAGACAGGCAGCCCTGGTTCCTGATCAAGGTCGCCCTGTGTAGGGCCAGGTAATGAGTCCAGAGGGCTGGGGATGGCAGCAGGTTTTGGAGCCGGTATGAGCAGCATCGACAAGGGAGCAGCAGAACTGACACGTAGCCCCAGGTCTTCCACTAACTAGCTGTGCAATCTCAGACAAGGGTTACCTCCCTAGACCTTGATATGTTTTCCTATGAAACTGAATAATAACATTTGCTTATTTTTCTCATTAAGACCCACCTAGTTCCTGTCCTGTATTCCCCTCACCCATCTCTTGGAGCTATTTAACCACAGTCCACAGGTGGAGCCCTGCCGGGACCAGCAGCCAACTGTGTCTTCCTTGAGTGCCACTTTAAGCTGTAAATTAACAAGATTTGTGATAACAAGGACTGTGATATCTGCCTTACATATATTGAATAATTTAATCCTCAGAGGTAAGTACTATCATTATTCCCACTGTCATTGGTTCAGATGAGGAAACTGAGAAACAGAGGACATAAATTACAGCCCAAGGTCATATGCTAGCAAGTAGTAGAGCCAGCCTTGACCTTGCTGACTCACTGCCACAAAACTCAGTCAAAGCCAGATTTTCTGCAAACCCAGCCCTCACCTTGTACCCGTGCTGTAGTTCCTAGGCCTCTGAATTCTTTCTGCCAACCATGTTTCTGCATTACATTCTACAGGCAGTACTTCAATTCCATCCTTATTTCCTACAGCTAGAACTCTTATCTTTGTAACATGCTCAGGATTTCTATTTCTACAAAATAGGACTGGAGTCCTGGCCAACGGGGACTATTACCTGTGGTCAGTCATTCTTGTACTGATGCCCCCCGCCCCAAGCTGGAAGCTGCTCCAGGCAGGCACTGGGTCTAATCCATTAATCTTCCCTTGAAGGTGTCACTTCAGCACAGCCCAGGGCAGGTGCTCAGGTAAGGCAGCTCAGGTGGCTTCTGCCTTGGTGGCTCCTCCACCTATGAGCATGCCCTAATGCTAGGGGCTCACCTGGAACACCAGCTGTGACTGACTGAATATGGAGGCAGTTAATCCCAAACATCAGACACAGCAGGGCATGGGGGTCAGACACCCCTAGTGGTGAATCCCTTCTCTTCTATTTCATCTGCTCTTTTGTGCTTTCTCTTTTTTGGAGGTAAAATTTACATATGAAATACATAGGTCTTTAAGTATACAATTCAACGAGTGTTGCCATATGTATACAGCCACATGGCCAGCACCCCAGTCAAGATATAGAACAACTCCACCCCAGAAATTTCCCTCGTGTCCTCTTCCAGTCAATCCCCATAGGCAACCACAGTTCTGAATTTTGTCACTGTAAATTTGTTTGACCATACTCCTGGACTCCATATAAATGGACTCCTTTTGTCAGGATTCTTTCCCTCAACATATTGGTTTCTTTTTAGTTATCTTTGTTATTTATTTCTTCTTGATTGCTGACTGATAATCCATTGCATATGGGGAGATCAGACATCATTCATTTTGTGATCCTGAGAATGTTACAGGACTCTCCCATTTATTCATTCATTCGTTCACTCATTCACTTAACCAGAAGTTACCCTCTGCCTCGTGTTATGTTTTCTAAGATCATGCTGATAACACCTGCTGTTGTCTGAGTGTTTAACCAAGATTAGAGAGACAGTAAACACAGGGGTGGACTCAGCAGCCAGGCAGCTTACATACGAATTCTGGTTTCAGCCCTTACTCGCTGTATGACCTTGGACAAAGTACTTAACCTCTCTGTGCTCTGTTCTCTCCTCTGTAAAGAGATTGACTGAGGATCAACTAACCTAGTTAATTTTCATAAAGTTCTTACAATAGTGCCTGGCATGAGGTAAGTACCATGTAAGAGATTGCTATTATTACCAAATATCTACCAAGCCTTAGTACACGGCAAGTATTCATTAAATCATAGCTGTTTTCGTCCTTTTTATATTAGCCTTCACAGACACACAGGAAAGTGGGTGCACTATCAGTTACCTGGAGCAGTTCAGGACGGTGGGAAAAAGGAACCCAGTCCCTCGGCCACTATGACAAATCAACAAACCTCTACCTAAACTCAGATGACCAGCTTGCTCTGAGACTTGTCTGGCTGGTACTGAAAATCCCAGGAACATCCCTCAGTCTTGGGAAAACTGGGACAGTTGGTCACCCTAATCCAAAGCTCAGTCTTCTTATCTGTTAAATGGGCATGATAAACTGTGTTGTCTTCCTCACAGAATTGCTGAATAAGCCAATGAGAAGCCTGTAGATGCGCCATCTGAAAGTAGAGAGTGGTGCTTGTTTTGTTTCTGGGAGCGTTAGGAAAGCATACTAACCCTTGATCTCAACTTTGAATTCAAACCTTAAATTCAATCTTGAATTTGAGTCATAGCTTCTCAGCTTCCAAGCCCAGTAGCACTGAGCCCTGTACCTCCCCTGGGTTTGTAGCTTCTTCGTTTATAAAGTGGGAATAGTCATATTCAGCCCCCAGGGCTAGTGTGAGGCCTCATATGGAAAAGTACTGTCCATACAGAAACGGTACAAGTTAAATGGTAGTTAATGTGGTATGGGGGCCCTATGTCCCAGGAACTCACTCCCAGTTCTAGTCCTGTTGCCCTGATGCCTGACCCCAGGCCTCCCCGGAGCCACCCTCCTGTCAGCCCAGGAGTATCTCGCCCCTGTGTCTGACTTCCTGGTGTCTGACCAGACCCTGGACCCTGATGGCCTGCCTGAGGTGCACAACACAGAGCTCAGCCTGGCAACCCTCCCACACGCTCTTCCACCAAACCCTGAAGTCAGGCAAATGACTGCTGGAATCACAAGGCCTCAGCGGTAATCAGCACGCCAGGCCTGAGGTAATGGAATAACCCTGATGCAATTATATATTGATTGCAAGTATTATGGCTGTTGCTGATTGCTTCTTATTGATACAAATCCACTGGGCTGCCTATTTGGATAAAGTCAAGTGAGAATGAGGAGAGAAGGGGGAAGCAAGAGGAAGAGGGAGAGAGCAGCAGGAGGGAGGAGGAGGAAGAGGAGGAGGAAGGAACACATCACAGTGGCTACCCATCAGTTGAGCAGCAGAACCACAAGGTAGCCCTCAGCCTCAGCCCCCACCCTACTATACGCAGGGCCACCATTCCATTTTTACCCCATGCCTACGACTCCTGGACACCTCCCTGCCTAACAAGCACACCCACAAAGAGGCCTTGACACCACGTTTCATAGTGCCAGAGAGGAAGGTCAGGAATGATGGGTATTCCTGTTCCACAGCCATGGTGAGTCCAGCGGAAAAAAACATCAAAGGCAGCCAGTCACCGGGATGTAGCCAAACCGGGATCAGGGAGGCAGGAGGGTTGGGATCAAGGAGGCAGGAGGGTTAGGATTCAGGGGTCAGCTAACACCCTGCTTCCAGCAGAGGGTCAACAGGCCACCACATAGCCTTCTTGTTTCAGCTACTATACTGTAAGCAAGTGTCCTCTTCCAAGTCTCTGTGGTACCACAGTGTTTGCTCTGCTGTGCTTTCTGGTGGTGATTTCTGTCTCTCACGGTCCCTGAGTAGTAGTGTCTCTCACGGTCCCTGAGTAGTAGTGCTGGCATGCTGTCTAGCGTTTCCAAGTGCAAGAAGGCTGGGATGTGCCTCATGGAGAAGTTCTGGGTGTTAGAGAAGCTCCATTCAGGCACAATTTTTAGTGCTGTTGGCAGGGAGTTTGATGTTAATGAGTCAACAATATATAATTCTTAAAGTGTTTGTCAACAGAAACACACCGAAAAGGGGGTGCCTGGGTGGTTCAGTCAGTTGAGCGTCTGACTTCGGCTCAGGTCATGATCTCACATTCATGAGTTTGAGCTCAGAGCCTGGAACCTGCTTCATATTCTGTGTCTCCTCTCTCTCTCTCCCCCTGCTCGTTCTCTCTCTCTTTCTCTATCAAAAATAAATAAACATTAAAAAAATATAAATGGAAACACACCTAAAATAGCATTATGTAGTGATCCAATGATTTAAATGTTGTGATGGGAGGTTGGCAGGAACCTAGCCCTGAGTGTCCTGTAGAAGCAGCGGTCAGCAGCCACAAACTCAGTGTCCACAGCCACTCTGTGGGACACAACCACCAAACCTAGCATGTCAGCTGCACATGCACACATCACAAAACAAAGTAAATCCAGGGTCCCCTGTCTAACTCTAGTTTCCAACATAAAGGAAGTCTTGAGTCTTCTGGTAGGTTACTGACTCTGGAATGTGAACAACTTTATCCCTGACTGTTCAAAGCTATAACTGAAGATTTGTCATCGTCTTGTGCAATAGGATAATCATGGAAGAAAACTGTTGTGTGTCCGTGGGGAACAGACTACCTATAAACTTGATAACTTTGGAAAATCTTGTCTTTTTTCCCTTTAAATAGGTGTCATAATTTGCATTTGACAAGTCAGTCCTTTTCAGACATTCTCTGCAAGGTTTCTTCTAAACTTCCTTTCTTTGCCAAATGCTTTAAATGCTATGTCTCCTTGTCTTCCTTCGATTCTGACTAGCCAACAGGAGGTGAGACTGAGTTGGAGGGAAGTCCACATCAATGATGTCTGAACAGGTCCCAGACAGTAGTCAACAAGCACACATGTGTTCAGAGGGTCACAGGCTGGCATGCTCTTCATTTTTGTCTACACAACACCCAGGGCAATGTCTTGCACCAGATAGGGACTTACTATGCAGAAGCATGTCCTAGTCATGGGGTACCTGGGTGGTTCAGTTGGTTAAGTGTCAAACTTTGGCTTAGATCATGATCTTATGATTCATGAGTTCGAGCCCCACATTGGGCCCTGTGCTGACAGCTCAGAGCCTGGAGCCTGCTTCGAATTCTGTGTCTCCCTCTCACTCTGCCCCTCCCCCACTCATACTCTGTCTCTCTCTTTCTCTCAAAAGTGAATAAACATTAAAAAAAAATTAGGGGTGACTGGGTAGCTCAGTCGATTAAGCATCCAACTTCAGCTCAGGTCATGATCTCACAGTTCATAAGCTCAAGCCCCACATTGGGCTCTGTGCTGACAGCTCAGATTCCTCAGCTTCAGATTCTGTCTCCCTCTCTCTCTACCCCTCCCCTGTTCACACTCTCTCTCTCTTTCTCTTTCTCTTTCTCTTTCTCTTTCTCTTTCTCTCGCTCTCTCTCTCAAAAATAAATAAACACACATTCAGTGCAATCCAATCAAAATTGCACCAGCATTCTTCTCAAAGCTAGAACAAGCAATCTTAAAATTTGTACAGAACCATAAAAGACCCCGAATAGCCAAAGAAATATTTAAGAAGAAGACCAAAGCGGGAGGCATCACAATCCCAGACTATAGCCTCTACTACAAAGCTGTAATCATCAAGACAGCATGGTATTGGCACAAAAACAGACACATAGACCAATGGAATAGAATAGAGACTCCAGAATTGGACCCACAAAAGTATGGCCAACTAATCTTTGACAAAGCAGGAAAGAATATCTAATGGAAAAAAAGACAGTCTCTTTAACAAATGGTGCTGGGAGAACTGGACAGCAACATGCAGAAGAATGAAACTAGACCACTTTCTTACACCATTCACAAAAATAAACTCAAAATGGATAAAGGACCTGAATGTGAGACAGGAAACCATCAAAACCCTAGAGGAGACAGCAGGAAAAAACCTCTCTGACCTCAGCCGCAGCAGTTTCTTACTTGACACATCTCCAAAGACAAGGGGATTAAAAGCAAAAATGAACTATTGGGACCTCATGAAGATGAAAAGCTTCTGCACTGCAAAGGAAACAATCAACAAAACTAAAAGACAACCAACGGAATGGGAAAAGATGTTTACAAATGACATATCGGACAAAGGGCTAGTATCCAAAATCTATAAAGAACTCACCAAACTCCACACCCAAAAAACAAATAATCCAGTGAAGAAATGGGCAGAAAACATGAATAGACACTTCTGTAAAGAAGACATCCAGATGGCCAACAGGCACATGAAAAGATGCTCAATGTCACTCCTCATCAGGGAAATACAAATCAAAACCACACTGAGATATCACCTCATGCCAGTCAGAGTGGCTAAAATGAACAAATCAGGAGACTATAGATGCTGGAGAGGATGTGGAGAAACGGGAACCCTCTTGCACTGTTGGTGGGAATGCAAACTGGTGCAGCCACTGGGAAACAGTGTGGAGGTTCCTCAAAAAATTAAAAATAGACCTACCCTATGACCCAGCAATAGCACTGCTAGGAATTTACCCAAGGGATATAGGAGTGCTGATGCATAGGGGCACTTGGACCCCAATGTTGATAGCAGCACTTTCAACAATAGCCAAATTATGGAAAGAGCCTAAATGTCCATCAACTGATGAATGGATGAAGAAATTGTGGGTTATATGCACAATGGAATACTACTTGGCAATGAGAAAGAATGAAATATGGTCTTTTGTAGCAATGTGGATGGAACTGGAGAATGTTATGCTAAGTGAAATAAGTCATGCAGAGAAAGACAGAAACCATATGTTTTCACTCTTATGTGGATCCTGAGAAACTTAACAGAAGACCATGGGGGAGGGGAAGGGAAAAAAAGAGAGGGAGAGAACCAAATCATAACAGACTCTTAAGAACTGGGAATAAACTGAGGGTTGATGGGGAGTGGGAGGAAGGGGAGTGTGGGTGAAGGGCATTGAGGAGGGCACCTGTTGGGAAGAGCACTGGGTGTTGTATGGAAGCCAGTTTGACAATAAATTTCATAAAAAAAGAAAATAAAGGTACATGAGAGAACCAAAAAAAAATTTTTAATTAAAAAAAGGAAGCATATCCTAGTCAGGGTCCTTGGTTGCAAGCTACAGATACTAAACCCGTTAACTTAAACATTGTGAGATTGCCTGGATGTGGAGAGCAGTATGGATCATCAGGATTGAGGATGGTGGCAAGGCCTGAACAACACAAGAAAGGAACAGCAAAGAAAATAAAGAAAATAGCCCAGTTTGGACAAGGTGCATTTGAGATGCCTGTACCTGTTCAGCGGGCACTCTGTAAACTCCAACACTCCATGTATTTGGAAACGATTCTATTAATACTATTGATGCTATCACTATTATTAAATATTAATGAAATTTCCATCCTTGAAGAACCCAAGACAGAATCACTTCAGTGGACTGAGAACACTCTGCCTTTGTCAATTGAAAAGAAAGCGAAGATCCCATTTTTAATCCTCTTTACCTTCTTTTGCCTTGGCTATCAGTTGCAAAGAGAATGGCCAGGCATTCAGGGCAAGGCTGCCCAAGACAGAAAGGGTAACCACCACCAATTTTCAAGTAGGTAGCTGGAAGCCAGTCATGCATGTAAATCAATAACCAAAATACAACTTCAAAGCTATTGTATTTTAAGGCTTCATCTACATTGGGGGACCATCTGGTGACCAAAGAGAAGAAGTAGCATTTGTTTGGATGATGGTGGGGGTTAAGGAAGCAGGAGTCCCAAGAATCTGTGCCTACTTTGACTTCTCTACATGTCAACCTAGAGCTCTTCCCTACCTTTTGTGTGCAAGGTTTCCATGGCTCACATTTGGTGGGCTCCAGCCCAGTGATGTGGTATCATTGTGAAGACGCACTTCAATTTGCCAGGATCACTCTGAGACAAATAATGTAATACTCAGTCTGTGCCTGGAGCTCTGGTTCAGAACACATGCTGTCCCAGTCACTGAGGAGAGGGTGTTAGGAGTCAGAAGATCTCTGATCAGAGTTCTGATCAGTCACTACTCCCTGACCTTTAGCACATTTTAAAATTGTTCTTAAACTGAGCCTTGTTTTCCACATCTGTAAAATGAGGCTAGTACCATCTACCTGTATTAGAGGAGGATTGTAAGAATTAAATGGGGGTCGGGGTGCCTGGGTGGCTCAGTCGGTTGAGCGTCCGACTTCATCTCAGGTCATGGTCTCATGGTTAGTGGGTTTGAGCCCTGCGTCGGGCTCCGTGCTGACAGCTCTGAGCCTGGAGTCTGCTTCAGATTCTGTGTCTCCCTCTCTCTCTCTGCTCCTCCCCCGCTTATGCTCTCTCTCTCAAAAAAAAAAAAAAAAAAAAAAAAAAAAAAAAAAAAAAAAAAAAAACATAAAAATAGAATTAAATGGAGGTAGAGATATATGTAATAAAATACAATATGTATATCAATTACCTCAGACAGTGATTGTTCATACCTAACACCCTCTTTGTCCATAGAACACACCCAAGCTCCCCATAAAATTAATCCCTTCAGTAGTAAGAAGTACATGTACAATCATCACTGGAGTAAGCGAGAAAACAGTATGGCAATATTATAAATGAGGAGGGAAATGAGAAGAGCTAATGTCCCACATCCACTGCCCCCAAAGAGAGAAGACCCAGGGAATAATCAGTGGCAAGAGGAGAGACTCTGTCATGTCCTTGCCACTTTTTTTTGGAGAAGATGCATCCCATTTTACAGAGCTGTTTTCAGGACAAAAGAACTTATTACTTGCCTGTAGTTTTCTTTTTCTTTTAATTCTGTGAGTGTAGCCTGTAGCCTAATAGTAAGCAGAGTGTGTCTTTAATGAAACCAGTAAATAAATGTTTAAAAAAGGGGTCTGACTTACTGGGGAAGCACAATGATGCTCTATAAGTTCAAGATGTTGCTTTTCAGTGTCCTGCCTGCTGTGGCCCATACTTCCTTGCTGAAAGGTCATTTCATACATCAGGCCATCAGTGACTTACTGAAGGACAAAGGCAACTCCCCAACTTTTAACTCAGTCCAGGTCCAGCAGCATTTACTGAGTACCTACCACATATGTGAAGGGGAAGTTCCAAGATTAATGAAAACTTACATGCATGAAAGGACTCAGTACACAGTAGGCACCCAATAAAGGCTTGTTTTCATCCTTCTTGGCTGTCTTTTATTTCCTGGACCAAGAGTCACATCTACACAAGAGAGTGAGCATTTCATGGGGTTTGTACACACTCTCTCCATAGCTAAATCCTGAAAAAAAATCAGCTTTAGAAAAAATTACTTCCATCTATTTTGCAAAAGACTTGCTGACAACACACCCAGCAGCATCTGAAATTTCATCTCAACAAAGAGGGCAGGGACAAGGCAGCTAGGAGCTCTATTTTCTGACTCTGGGCTCCCCACCACATCCCTCCCACACCACACAGGCACACACATCGGAGCACATGTGCACCACTGCGATAAGGAGACATTCAAATGCCGTAATTCATCACCCTGGCCCCGGACAGAAGAGAGTGCATGTGAGCGTGCGTGCGTGCACATGTGTCACACTCCCACATGCACGTGCACCTGGAGGGCCTTTGTAGCTGGCCTGACAATGAAGCAAAGGCACAGAGCTAACAAAGGGGGAGGAAAAGGCAGGCAAGTAAAGAAAGGGGCCCCTTTGGCTGCCTCCCTTCGGTTTTGGCTGCACGAATAGGGCCAGTTAACCAGTTAATATGATAAAGGACTGCAGAAAAGGAGAGAAGCTCCCAGCCCATAGCCCTAATGCAGAAGGAGAAAAACATTAATCATCACAATCCTTTTGGGAGCTGGGGTTGTTCCCTAATGTGTTTGGGTGGAGAATTCATGAAGTCAGTGGATGGGGATGGGGATGGGGATGCTCAAGTCCCTTCCCAGAGTCCTCAGGGACCTTCATGCTAACCTTGACTGATCAGAGTCAACCCCACTAGGCACACGTGTGTTCACACACACAGACACACACTCTCCAGCCCCACCTTGGCTCTACTCCCATAGCCAACCACTCCTCTTTTGGGGCATTCTTGGGAAAAATCGAAATGAAATGAATCCACATTTATGGAGACCCACTTGGGCCAGGCACTTCCTTTTGGTTATTTAGTGTTAAGTCTCACAAGAGTACTAGGAAAACATTTTTCTGGCTATTACCCCATTTGTACAGATGCAGAAAACCAAGATGCAGAGAGGTTATATGGTTTTGATTTTGGTTTTGAGGCACACACAGTTGGTAAGTGGTGGATAGAGAATTAAAATCTAGATTTTTTTTTTGATGATCAAGTAGTATATTTTGCTTTCACATCACAACCAGTATCATCTTTCTACCCCAGATTCCTGAGTCCCACATGATACAGTAGTTCAGGAGTAGGGTCCCAGAATCTACATTTCATTACAGACTTTTTTTTGCTTTTTCTTGTTTTAGTGGTTCTGTTGAGGCATAAATGAATTACAATAAACTACATATGTTTGTGGTGAACACTTTGACAAGTTTTGACATGCTTAAATACCCATGAAACCATAGCACCATCAAGAGAGTGGCTATACCCAGCACCCAATATCCAGTCTCCTTATCCCCCTCATAATCCTTCTTCTCACCCTTCCCTACCTTTTTTCTCCCATCTTTAGGCCACCACAGACCTACTTTCTGTCACTATAGGTCAGTTTGCATTTTCTGGAATTTTACATTTATGGATCATACAGTATGTACTATATTTTGTCTGACTTCTGTTGCTCAGCATGTTTATTTTTTGATTCATTCATGTTGTGTGTATCAGTAAATCCTTTATATTGCCAAGTAGATTCCATCCTGAGGATATGCCATGATTTGTTCACCCTTCCACCTCTTAGTGAATATTTGGGTTGTTCCCAGTTTGAGGCTCTTACAAATAAAGCTCCTATGTGCATTCACATTCAAACTCTCAAACTATAATAATAAGAAAATACATATAAACTTGTCAAATCACTATGTGGTGCACCTGAAACTGATTTAACAATACAACATTGTGAGTCATCTATATTTTGATCAAAAAGAAAAAGAAGAAGGAAAAAAGTTTTAAAACAAAGAAAAAGAAAATAAACAACCCAATCTAAAAATTGGGAAAATGTTTGAATAGACACTTCATCAAAGAAGACAGACAGATGACAAATAATTACATGATGCTCAACACCATCAGTCATTAGAGAAATCTGAATTGAAACCACAAAGAAATATCACCACACACTTAGTAGAATGGCTGGAATTAAGAAGATCCATCATTCCAAGTGTTGGTGAGGGTGTGGAGCAACTGGAACATTCATCCACTGATGGTGGGAACATAAACTTACACAGCCACTTTGTAAAACAGGTGGGTAGGCTCTCAAAACGTTACATATATACCTACCACATGACCGAGGCACTTTGCTCTTAGGTACTCACCCAAGAGACATGTGTTCATACACATACCCATTCGCGAGTGTTCATAGCAGCTTTACTTGCAATAACAATCTGTGTTTTTATTTATTTATTTTTAATATGAAATTTATTGTCAAATTGGTTCCCATACAACACCCACTGCTCATCCCAACAGGTGCCCTCCTCAACGCTCATCACCCACTTTCCCCTCCCTCCCACCCCCCATCAACCCTCAGTTTATTCCCAGTTTTTAAGAGTCTCTTATGATTTACCTCCCTCGCTCTTTAACTTTTTTCCCCCTCCCCCATGGTCTTCTGTTAAGTTTCTCAGTTTCCACATAAGTGTGAAAACATATGGTATCTGTCTTTCTCTGTAACATTCTGTGTTTTTATTTTCTATTTTTTTGCATTTTATTCTGCATTTTATTTTTTTAAAACATATGAAATTTATTGTCAATTTGGTTTCCATACAACACCCAGTGTTCATCCCAAAAGATGCCCTCTTCAATACACATCACCCACTCTTCCCTCCCTCCCACCCCCCATCAGCCCTCAGTTTGTTCTCATTTTTTAAGAGTCTCTTATGCTTTGGCTCTCTCCCACTCTAACCTCTCTTTTTTTGTTTTGTTTTGTTTTTTCCTTCCCCTCCCCCATGGGTTCCTGTTAAAACAATCTGTGTTTTTAAAAGGACTCCAGATAAATCTGAAAATGAGTTAGGTTTGGGAACCATTGTGCCGTGGGTTTGTGATGTACATAATTGCTCTAGAAAATTCTCATATTCTTCAAATAACTCTATAAATGGAGAAAACAGTTGAATTAAGAAGTTAACTAGGTGGTGGAGTAATTCCATTTAATGAACCTGTGTGATGTTCAGCAAGTCAGTTCACCTATTTAGTTCTCTGTTTTATTCATTTGAACCATGAGAGGTAGTTTCAATGACTCCCAGACTCCAGGACTCTGCATCTATGATCTCAAAGAACTCCACAAAAAAACTACTCACCCTCCTTGAAAGACTGGAATTCCATACATCAGTTTAAAGGCCACAGTTTTCCCCTGATGGGAGCATCCATCCTCCTCTCTGGAAGCCACCCAGTTGTATAAGTAGGTATGACTACACATACACACACACACACACACACACACACACACACACACACACCTAAATTTGTAAATTGAAAAAGTTAATGTTTTCAGGATTGACAGTACCATAATTGTCATGAAACTACTGCAGACACAAGGACCCTCTGCTGCCTTGCAGTCCGTGTGAGGCTGTATTTTGCTTTTGTGGATCCCTTTTGTCTGGAATTATTTCCTCATTTTGAATAACCTGCAAAATGTAAGGCTGAGGACAGAGAATCGTCAGCCTCCCTTATTTGGAAATGCGTTTGTCATTTGCAGTCAGTACCCATACCTGGGGCAGTTTGGATCAAAAGCAGTTTTCAAGGCTTCGTTTATTACCACTCTTTAAAGAATTCACCCTTTGATCAAGAGCCTGGGGATTCCATGCTTTGCCCCCTCAAAATGTGTTCCTACCCCCAAGATCCCAGCGCTGTTTTTGTTTCTTTTGAAAGCCCTGTTTACTTCGGAAATTCAGCAATTGCTCCCGAAGTTCCTTTGATGTCTATTGAATTTAATATATTTCATTGCATTATGGAAAAGCTATTTCAGCTTTTGGTATCAGCATCTTCTTGATGTGCCGAGGGGTCTTTTTGTTGGGTTTTGTGTGTGTGGTTGTTGATTTGCGTGGTTGAATTTTTTAGAATGATTGAAGATTTTTGTTCTTTTTATTTTATTTTTAAAGTCTAGCCAAAGGGTGAGCAAGCAATGAGACTGGCAGCTCTTAGAAACTAGGATTCTCCATTAAGTCAAGGGACAGATGGCAAGAAGAAATATTTTTTCTTCACCCTGTTTTCCCTAATTCCATTGCCCTGGCATTGCCTCCACAATAAACCAACAAAGACCACTATTAGGAACATTGTATCAATCAACAGTTAATCAACCACCTACTATGTGCTTATTAGTATACCAAATGTTGTGCTAGGTATAAAAGGCAAGTAGCTTCCAGTGTAATTGAGAAATAAGATGCATATATCTATATTGGGTTGAACAATGTCTCTGTAAAATCCATGTCCTGTTGGAACTTGTGATGTGACCTTATTTGGAAACAGGGCCTTGCAGATGTAATCAGGTTAAGATGAAGTCATACTGGATTAGGGTGGGCCGTAACCCAGTAACTGGTATCTTTAGAAGAAGAAGAAAATTTAGACATAGAGACCCACAGAGAGAAAATGGCCATATGAAGACAGAGGCAGAGATTGAAGTCATGTGTTACAAGCCAAGGACTGCCAAGGACTGCCAAGGACTGCTGGCCACCATCAGAAGCTAGAAGAGGCAGAGAATTCTTCCCCAGAGACTTTGAAGGAAGTGCCACCCTGCTGATACCCTGATTTCAGTCTCATAGCTTCCAGAGCTGTGAGAGAGTTCCTGTGGTTTAAGCCATCTAGTTTGTAGTAATTTGCTACAGAAGCTTTATGAAACTCATACAATACTCAATATATAATTAAAAGCAGATGCCTATGAATTATCAGACACTAATCTAAGAGCTTTCATATTTAATTTTTGTACTCTTATGAGGTTAGATACAGTTGTTATCCCATATTTTGAGTAACCATATGATTTATCATTCAAAAAAGTCACTTTTGACAGTGAAAGGGGGCATTATTAATAATTGCACCAGGACAATAGGTATTAGTCAAGACTATTGGAAATGTATGGTCATCCTACCCATACTACAGATGACAAAACTGAAGTACAGAAAGGTTAAGCAATTTGTTCAAGGACACACAGCTAATAGATGGCAGAGACAAGATCTGAACCCAGAGCACTTGACTATAACCACCACTCAATGCCATGTTGAATTTGCCCAACCTTCTGGAATCTAGCCACAGAAACAAAAAGTGACCTTAATATATGCCTCAGGCACAGATCTACTATTAGTGCAGACAGGCCCAGATGTCCCATAACCACTGGCCTATGTGTCCAAGACCTAAGAAAAATGAGGAAGATTCTCTCTGGTCCAGTTATACAGGGTCATAGGAATAGAAGTTAAAAGACCTACACTATACTTTCAATTGTGCCATTCAATTACTAGGTCCTGGGAGCAAGCTAATTCCCTTCACTGCATCCTTGGCCTCTTCTGGTCTGCTGTGAGGCCATTCCACTCACAGCATTGCCAGATGACCCCAACATTAACCAGCTTTCCAAAGGCTCACCCCTGCTCAAGACCCAAACACTAATAGGAAGTTGCAAAGAAATAAAAGAGAGAGAAAGAGAGAGACCCTGTTGCCTACGATGGGCTCTAGAGTTCCCCTTCCTAAGCAGCAAAGAGTGGGGATCATTTGAACTAAGGCTACATTCTGGGCTCTTCACTACTTCTGAACCCTGAATCCTAAGTTAAACTGAGGTCTTGATGTCCTCACATCCTCCCTGGAACTACCTGCAAGCCCTGTCTTTGTGCCCTGCCCTGCCTCCTCAGGTCTGAGCCCTTAGGATAGGCTGGACCATGGTTGAGTTTGTTCAGTCCCCCTAAGCCTGGCACTTGGGCCACTGTGGCTAGGCCCTCTGTGTGGGTTTGCCCTGCTTGGCCTCTACCCACGGCTGGCCTCAGTCAGTCCCTCCTCCCCATGGGAGTTAACAGTGTGGCTCATGATCAGGACTGACCAGCTTATGACCACCACCACAACCAATTAGTCACCACATCCTGCCAAATTTACTTCCCAAGTAACTCCAAGTCCATACTCTCCATCTTCCCTTCATGTGGGCTAATGCTTCCAACTGGTCTGGCTCCATTCTCTTCTGTTCCTTGTGTCTTTCCTTTTCCTTACAAATTCTCCCTTCTCACCACTTCAGGAGCTATGACTCTAAAACACACATTTGACTCCATCATTTCCTATGTGTAAACCTTTAGTATATTCCCAATATAAAGACCAAACTCCCTAGCATGGGATTCAAGGCCTGCACCACCTGGATCCAAACTACTCACATCTTCCTGGAACATCACCTTCCTGCTTCCTCAAAGTATTCCCTGGTGTTTCAGACACATGGGATTAAGCACTGCACCCCAAATACAGCACCTCTTTTTTCACTGCCAAGAATGCCATCCCTCCCTTTGATTAACCCAAATTCTGGCCCGTAAGGCACACCTCAGATATCACATCCTGTGTCAGTCCTGCTCAGTTCCCTGTTTCTGCACTGAGTCTATCAGAAACAGTCCCTCACTGCCTAAGTTTCCCCAAGCCCTTTGATAAGGCTTATTTCACTGCCCTCCCAAACTGACAGTGTTGTTTTTATAGTGCTTGTCTGACTACCCAGAGGCTACGGCTTTCCACATGTGCTTCCCCAACAATGCTAGCCCCATGTGTGAAATGGGCTCTGTACATGTGCACAGATTTGACCTTTGAGTCAGAAGAGCAAAGCACAACCCCACAACTGCCCTCCTCTCCCCCAATATGGGCCCTGAATGCTGGTATCATGAGGCCCCTCCATGGGGTTGGAACCAGAGGCAGCAGATGCAGACGGAAGCAGGGCCATGGGAAAGACTCACAAAGCCTTTGAAGGAACCAGCTTAGAGGGGAGCCAAGGATGCTATTAAGCCCCAAGACATGGAAAGAAAGAATTCAGAAAGAACCTGCTTTGCTTTGTGCGTATGCCCCCTCCTTTGAAAGCTTTTCCCTGCCAGCAGCCAGCAAAGCAAGCAGCGGTCTTTGCTGCCGAGTCGGTGCTGGAAGAAGATTCAGAGTTTTTCTCCAACTCCTCCCTCTCTCCAATGCCCCAGCCCTCTTGTATTTGTTGCAATTTGGCTGCCAAGCCTTTTTTCAAATACACATCATTAATTCCGCTATGCGGCACAAGTAGGATCAGGCATTTGAAAAAGAAAAGAAATATGGAATTCAGGAGCTGGAGCAGCCACATGCAAAGACCATCAGGGAACTCGAACCAAAGAGAGCCTTTATTTTTTTGTGTTTTGTTTTGTTTTTCAACAGACATAAGGTCACTGCAAGCAGCAGCCATTAGCCTAATTAGACCCTCGGAATAAGAGGGGAGAGAGCACTCCAGTGGGAGAGAGGGAGGGGAGGGGGCGAAGACAGTAATTGAAGCCAAATAATGAATATTAAACTCTTGTAAGTAATGTTTAATTAAGTTATTCTACGACTGAGGCTTTTTGCAAATATTACCATGGGATTCAAAGTAGTACATTAAGTGCCTGGAAAATCAGTAAGCAGAGAACACAGGCTGCCTTCTCCTCTAGCCTGTGCCTCCATTTTATCTGCATAGACATTCCATGGGATGATGGCCAAAGGAAGGGACAGAAATACATGCACCTGAGCCCCCGCTTCTGCCCACACACACAGCTTCCACAGCACACCACATGGCATTGGAGCCCATCACCATGTTACAATGCAAAAGGTCTAGTTGTCAAAAGATTCTATCAAAATTGAAAAAGACAAGCCAAAACTTGTGAGATGATATTTGCAAGCCATTTAACCATCTGATAATTATTTTTCAGAATATATAAAGGCCTACTTACAGAAAGAGACTAATGACCCAATAGAAAAACGGGCAAAGGATATGACACTCAATTCACAGAACAAAAAGATCCAGTTAAAACATGAAAAAAAAAAAATCTAATCCACTAGGCCTCAGAAAAATGTGCAATCTGAAATGTGACTATGTCGTGCCCATCAGATTAATGACAATTACAAAAAAATTAATATCTGACTACACTAACTGTTAGTGAGGATACAGAGGGATAGGAACATTTATACAATACTCAATGGCACAGTCACACTGAAAAGCAATCTGTCACCATACCCTAGAATCCATAAAATGGATAGTGCATAGTATATATCCTAGATTCTTAGAAATGTGTACAAAAATATTCAATGCGCATTATTTATAAAGCAAAAATTGGAAACAACCTAATGATCATCAACAAGAGAATGAACATATAAATTGAGGTATATTCAATGAAAAATGACTCAGGAGTAAAAACAAATTAATATGTGAGGAATAAATCTCTTAAATATAATTTGGAGTAAAAACAAAACTGAAACAAAATTTTTAAAAGTAGACAAATATAAATGTTGACGCATAATTTACATAAAATCCTAAAATCTATAGAACATAATATTTAGAGACATATGTATGTGTATTAAAAATGAAATGCATCAGAATGACAAACACCTGGGGCCAAGGATAGAGGATTCATGGGGAATGGCACACAGAGGAACCTTTAACTGTGAGTGTTGAGTACACAAGCATTCATTATATTAATCTATAAACCTTTTTCATGTCTTCAGTATTTCATAACATATATATATTTTAAAATTGGAAACAATCATATTTTTAAGCAGAGAGAAACAGACCTCAATAAGATCCTAAGCTCCTCAAAGGAGGGACTTGAAATAATCATCAAAGAGTCGACCAGGAATGATTGGAAGCCAAGATGCAAGGCACATTTGGGACACAGACCAGATGAGGGACTTTAAGAGCCATGAAATGTTGGTCTTGCTGAAACCTCTACCCAGAGAGTTCCTGAATTTGAAGTGGTCTTATATCTTCCATGGTACTGAGCCACAGCCAATCTTGGAACTGTCATGAAGCCAGACCAGAAGAGCCAGCATGTTGGCCCACTCATCAGTCCTAATGAACAAAAGGACTCCAGGATGGACAACATAACCCCCAGGCAGGAGAGGATAAATTAGGTATTTCTTTCCAATTGAATTGAGGTTAAATTTGAACCTTCTTTCTATTTTATATTTAATAGATTATCCAAATTCAGCTGCCCCAGAGTAGATAGTTGTTTTCTGAGGGCCCACAGAGGCTTTGTTTTCTTGTTAGAGCTTGAGAATATCTAGTAAACATTGGTCATGGGGACTCATCTTTGGGTAGAAGGGGTGCTGCAGACACAAAAATTGTCACCAGAAATATCTGAACCTCTTTTAGTTGGATTTGGACCTGGAGAAGTCTTGTTGAAGAATCACAATAAGTTAATCGCAAAGAAGGGTCATGATGAAACATCTTTAACTGGACTTTAAACAGTCAAGTCATAGAGTAGTATTCTTTTTACTGAAGTATAGTTGACTACAATATTGGATTCGTTTCAGGCACACAACATAGTGATTCAACATTTATATACATTGTAAAGGGATCCCCATTATAAATCTAGTTAACATCTAGTGGTCGTCACCTTGTACAGTTGTCACCATAGAAGCTGTTGCTTATTATTAACTATATTCCCTATGCTGCCTTTGTATCCCCATGTCTTATTTATTTTATAACTGGAAGTTTATACCTTTTAATCCCTTTCCCATGTTTCACTCATCCTCTACCCTCCTCCCCTCTGACGAACACCACATTGCTCTCTGTATCTAAAAGTCTTTCTGTTTGTTTTGGTTTTTGTTTCTTTGATTGGTTGGTTTGTTGGCTGGTTTTTTTAGAGTCCATGTATAAATGAAATCATAGAATATTTGTCTTTCTCTGTCTGACTTATTTGACTTAGCATAATAGCCTCTTGGCCTATCCCTTTTGTCACAAATAGTTAGATTTCATTCTTTCTTAAGGCTGAATAATATTCCATTGTATATATATGTTCCATTGTGTGTACACCACATCTTCTTTATCCATTCATCTATCAATGGACACTTAGGTTGCTTCCATTATCTTGGCTATTGTAAATAATGTTTCAATAAACATAAAGGTGCATATATATCTCTTTAAATTAGTGTTTTCATTTCTCCTCGAATGAATACCCAAAAGTGAAATTTCTGGATGATATGATAGCTCTATTTTTAATTTTTTGAGGAAATATATAGTGTTTTTTATAGTGGCTGTACAGTTTTGCATTCCCACCAAGAGAGCAGACAGGTTTCCTTTTCCCACATCTTCGCCTTTGTTTGTTATAGCCATTCTGACAAGTGTGAGTTGACAATTTCACTATGGTTTTGACTTGAATTTCCCTGATGATGAGTGATGGTGAGCATCTTTTCATGTGTCTGTTGGACATCTGTGTGTCTTCTTTGGAGAAGTGTCTATTCAGGTCTCTAGCCCATTTGTTAATTGGATTGTTTGAGGGTTTGTTTGTTTTTTATATTGAATTGTGCAAGTTCTTATTTATTTACTTATTTATTTAGAATATTAACCCCATATCAGTTATATCATTTGCAAACATCTTCTCCCATTCAGTAAGTTGCCTTTTCATTTTTGCTGATGATTTCTCACTATAATTTATTCAACTCCCAATGGGAGTGCTCCATTGATAGGCACTTCTTTGAAACAACTTTGCATATACACTTTTACTCACCAGTGCTTTTATTTCTATGAGATAGATTCTCAGAAATGAGACTGTTGAGTAGAAAGGAATATGCATTTTTTTTAAATTTCGCTAGCTATTTCCATGTTGTTTTACAAAAAGCCTGAAACAGTTTACATTTCCTCCAGCAGTGTATATAAATTCTCTCTTCCCTGCATCCCCTCCAATAGTAGTCATTCTTGGTCTTTGCCAGTCTGTTAGGTATAAAGTGATAACTCAAAATACTACCTTAATTTGCAGTTTTCTGACTTCTAGTAAGTTTGAGCATTTCTTAATGTGTTTACTGTCCACTTAAATTTGCTTTTCTGTGAGCTACCTAATCATATTTTTTGCCTGTTTTTCTATTTGGCTATCTTTTTGTTGATTTTTAAAAGCTCTTTGTATATTATGGCTATGAATCCTTTATCAGTTTACACTCAACAAGTATTTGAGATCTATCATTTGATTCTATTCTTATTTTTACATTCAAACTGCAGTTCTCTGTTTGACCTAAGGCATAGGGTAAGAATCAGAGATTTAAAGAGTACAGGAGAATAGAGGTGCTCAGTGTTCCAAATCCTATCTGGGGATGGTGGATTAGTCTGCTTAGGCTGCCACAACAAAGTACCACAGATTGTGTGACTTAAACAACAGAAATTTATCTTCTCACAGTTCTGGAGCCTGTAAATCCAAGATCACAGTAACAGAAGGATTGGTTTCTGGTGAGGCCTGTCTTCCTGGCTTGTAGGCAGCCACCTTCTCAGCTTGTTCTCACATGGCCTTTCCCAGTGTTGTGTAGAGAAAGAGAGAGGTCTCTGGTGTCCCTTCCTCTTTTTTTTTTTTTTAACATTTATTCATTTTTGAGAGACAGAGACAGAGTGAGAGCATGGAGGGGGAGAGAGGGAACACAGAATCCGAAGCAGGCTCCAGGCCCCAAGATGTCAGCACAGAGCCCATCGCAGGGTTTGAACTCACAAACCATGAGATCAGGACCTGAGTCAAAGTCAGATGCTCAACCGACTGAGCCATCCAGGCGCCCCTCCCTTCCTCTTTTGATAAGGACACTAATCCTATTAGATCAGGCCTCTACCCTTATGACCTTGTTTAACCTTAATTATCTCCTTAAACACCCTGTATCCAAAAATAGTAACATCGGTGATTAAGTCTTCAACATACGAATTTGGGGGACACAACTTGATTCCTATCAGATGGGTTCTTCAGAAGTGGATAAATGTAGAGAGGAAATGAGAGGACGATATGTATGAGCCTCATTCATCCTTGCAGCAAATCCCATGATCTAACACAGCAAGGAAGCAGCTGGATGATCCCCACTCCCTCAAAGGATGGCACAGAAATAGCAGAGAAGCCCCTGGGTCTGGAGGAACTATGGGCAGGAAGCAGGGATGGCTCCACAGATGCCTGCATTCCAACAGCCCAGCACCAAGGCCCAGCACCAGGTTGGGGTAATAGACGCACCTGTGTGGACACCTGTGAGGATAGTTGTCTGCAGGGCCATAAGTCTTGGCTCTATGTAAATTCCGCAGAAGTTAGACAGAGAGAGGGAGGGAACCACTGACTGGGCATAAGCTTCTTCATCCTGACAGAATGGAGTCCTGCCTGATACAGTCAGGATGTAACCAAGGAAAATATAGCAGAATACAATCCAACACAATTTAAGACAAAGCCCCTGAGCTGGGCAGTGCTGGTCTTGGGCAAAGGGCATAAGCTCCCCAAGAGTGCTGGCATTTGCCACCACCTCTCTACACTGGCCCTACAAGTAAACACCTCCTACATCTTCAACTCCCCCTGTCCAGTGCCACCCCCTTTGCTTCACTCCTAATCTCCCCTCAAGAGCCACAGTTAGAAATGTCCAGTATTGGAAATGAGTCCGCTCCTTCTGCTGAGTCTCCCTCGAAGGAACATATGGCAAATTGCTCCCAGACTTCTTTAACCTAACCCTCCAATTTAGTCCCCATTAAGATGGTTACTCAATTTATGTATTTGTGGCTGTCAGGCAAAGTCAGAGAGACCCTCCTTGTTTAGGGATGTGGTTCTCTTTTCCCTGACACCAATGCCTAAGACCTGTCCCTCAGCTATTTCCCAGGCCACATGCACCAGCAAGTATTTAAGCCAGCAGGAAAACAGGACATGCTACATATTTGAGGTTTAACATCTTGATTCTCAGACTTTATAACTCTGGATGGTATTGGCCAAACCATGAAATGAAATGGAGAGACACAATTGCCTGCCCACTCCCATGAATGTGCCACTGGGAATATAGCAAGGGCGGAAAAGGACAGGAAGATCAGAGGCCTGGAAGCTGTAATTTGGACTCCTTCTTTTATTTATTTTTTTTTCTTTTTGAAAGAGAGAGAGAGAGCATAAGCAGGGAAGGAGCAGAGAAAGAGAGAGACAGAGGATAAAGGATCTGAAGCAGGCTCTGCACTGACAGCAGAGAGCCGGATGTGGGACTTGAACTCACAAACCATGAGATCACGACCTGATCTCTAATGCTTAACCCAGAGTCACACAGGCACCCCTGGGCTCCTTCCAATCTACTTCTGTAGGACTTGATTTCCTCTTCTCAGCATTAAGACAGCTGAACGTAAAGCTCTCACAGATTAGGAATCTTGAGTTTGGGGATTTTTTTCCCTTATATGTTTCAGATATTCTTCTTTGTTTTGTTTTTGTTTTTGTCTTTCAGAATTGACAAATTGAAGCTCAGGTCCTTGGAGAAAGTTGAAGGTGACCAGCTTTTGTTTTCTTCTGTTGGATCAAATCCAAGTGTCATTCCCCCCTGATTTTTATTTCCTATTGTTTCATTTCTGAACGCTCCAAAATGTTAGTGTTTCTTAGATGTGAGCACCAAATATTACATCTGGGGCTGTTCTCCCTTAAAAGTCTGCCCTCAATCTGAGAAGTTTATCAGGTTCTCTTGGAGAAGCCTCACTGTGCCATTAGCATTTGATAGGGATGTCACAATTTGCAAACCTTTTTATCTTTGGGAAAAGCAGAGCAAGAAAGGAGGGCCAGATCACTGGGTCCCTGGCTCAGAGTTGCAAACTGATTTTATTTGTGAAATGGGCTTAATTTAATCATTAGGACAAGTGATCCAAGCAATGTTCTCAGTGTGAGCTGGTGACAGGCCTACAGTTCTCTGTCCTCCAACATGCACACGTAGGAATGTGCATACACTCACACAGGCTATCCTCCCCTCCCTCCCCCACCCACACACACACCTACCCACATATGAAAAAAATGCCAACAAGGCAATAGTCACGGTGGGGGGTGGGGTGGAGGGACACTGGAGTGAGGACATTTTTTGTAAGGGCCATATTGTCGACAAGGCATTTCTTTATGCACCATACCTTTTGATCTCTTCCACCTCAAGGGCACACACTGTTGGTTCTTAGTGGACTGTCCTCTCCAATGCACCTGCACACCCCTTGCCAACTTTTCCTCCTTCCCAGAGAAATCTCCTCTGACAACCCTATCTAAATTAGGAACCTCTCCCACCATTATTCCCCATCTTTACAGTCTGTTTTTATAGCACTTAATTTATTTGGGTATTTGTTAATTTAGCTATTTATTCCTGTCTCTCCCACTGAATTATAAACTCCTTAAAAGGTAGGAATCCAGTCTGTCTGATTCATCTTGGATTACCAGCACCCAATACAATGCCCAGCATATAGCCAGCACTCAGCAAATATTTGTCAAATATACCAACTTGATTTTCACAACTGTACAGTTACAGCCATTTCACAGAGAAGGAAACCAAGTTTCATAGAAGTTAGGTGATTTGCAAGTTCCAATAGCTAGTAAGTGGCAGGGCCAGGATTCAGATCTAATTCTATGCCCATTTCACAACATCATGCTGTTTCAGACAGTCATTCTTGGAGCTATGAATTATCCTTTGAATGCCACTATAGCACCCAGTCTCAGGAAAACAAGGGAGAGTTTGATGCACACGTGCACGCACGCACACACACACACGTATACAGATACACACCTTTGACCTTACTCCACTCCACCAGCTAATTAGCTAGCAAGTGCCAGGTGGTATATTTGACACTACTATGTATGCCATACTCCTCCTCCTTTGTGCCTGGCTTGCAAATGACCATAATTAGAACAATTAGCATTTCCAGGGCCTTGAAGATGGGAATACACAACAGGAAGATGACAGAACGTTAGAATTGGAAGGGGTATTTTGCAGGTAGGAAAACTGATGCTACATTAAATGACAGTGACTTGCCCAAGGTGACTTGTAGTAAAACCAGTGCTAGAACCCAGGTATCCTGATTCTTGTCTCAGTGTTCATTCGGTGAGATCAATCACAGTGAACTCAATGATAAATTATGCCTTAGGTATCCTCTAATCACTGATAATCAATGCTGATGGCTTCCTTCATCTGCTTCTTCAGAGTTTGGTCCCAGAATAATGCATATGGGGAAGTCTGCTCTGATTTGGGGAGAGCATTTCACATGTGAAGTTGGGCTTTAGCTGTTTTTGCAAATTTCTAAAGGCTTATATGAAGCTCTTGCTTCAAACCTAGTTCTTCCTCTCCATTTTCCCAGCTTAGCCTCTCACATTCAGCTAGTAAGCAGCAAGGCATTGCTCCCAAGGATGATCAAGGACTATGCCCCACCTCCCACTGGTTAATATTCATTTTCAAATGAAAAAAATTAAAAATGACATGTATGCACACAAATAAAAATATACACATGCTGAATATACCCTGGCCTAGAAATGCAAAGAAAATATTCTTAATTTTTTAACGTTTATTTATTTATTTTGAGAGACAGAGAACGAGTGGGGAAAGGGCAGAAAGAGAGAGAGTCACAGAATCCAAAGCAGGTTCCAGGTTCCTAGCTGTCAGAACAGAGCCCAACATGGGGCTCGAACCCACGAACCATGAGATCATGACCTGAGCTAAAGTTGGACACAACCAACTGAGCCACCCAGATGCCCCTAGATGCAAAGAAAATCTTTGAACAGACTTGGGTGTCCTGAGTTACATTAAAAAATTAGAAGCAAAAAAGGAAAATTATGTAAAAAAAGAAAAGAAAAAAGGCAAGATTATCAGAAAAAAACTTCAGAGACTTTCCTCTGGAAGCGTAGGCAAAGGACACTACCAAGGTTAAGGACTGGCTCAGGAGTTGAAGACAAAGGCACACACTTAGCCCACACTCTGCAGAGAGGCTCTAGGTTAGATTAGAGATCCTAGATTAGAGATCTAGGAACTGTCATTACTCAGCTCATAAGGAGTCTAGCCTGGGCAACCCTTCTTGACATGCCTTACAGACACTGGCATGATGTATGTAGATGGGTTCATGGCTATACAGGACGTCACACACACATACTCATGCTATCCATGCCCCTTGGCCCTTTCTCATAATGCTCCTTCTCCTGTATAAACTCTTGAAGGCTCAGCTCCTGTGGTGATTTCTCCAGGCACCTCCCTGGATCCTCTCACCTCTTCCTGGGATCATCTCCCCTGCTCTGTGTACCCATAATACTCTGTGCTCACCACCATGACAGCATCTGCCCCAGCATCACACCATAATCACCTGTTCACATGACTATCTTCCCCACCAGACTGTAGGCTCCTTGAGAGTGAAGGCAGTGTTTTGCCTGTCCTTCTGCCCCAGCCCCAAGCACACTGCAAGGCACATAGTAGTCCTCAGCAAATAGTTGTTACATGGTTAAATGGCTGGATTCCTGCTTGGGGCAAGAATGGAAACGATGGGATCTTCCCACAGGTCTACCATAACACTGTGACAGTTTTTATCTTAAATCCCGATAATACTAACACTTATCACACAACCAGAGGATTTTCACCTCAAGAAAATAATGTCCAGTTAAATAATAGGAGGTAAAACAGGAAAATAGTAGAGAAAGAAGATCACTGTATTCATTTCTTAAGGCTGCCTTAACAAAGTACCGCAGACTGGGTGGCCTAAACAACAAAAATGAGTTGTCTCCCAGTTCTGGAGGCCAGAAGTCCATGATCAAGGTGTTGGCAGGGTTGGTTCCCCCTGAGAATCTGTTCCACGCCTCTCCCCCAGCTTCTGGTGGTTTTCTGGCCATCTTCTGTGTCCTTGGATTGTGGATTCATCACCCAGATCTCTGCCTTCACATGATGCTCTTCCTGTGTTTCTTCACATAATCTTCCTTGTGTTGTGTCTGTGCTAATTTCCCCTTTTTACAAGGACACCTGTCATATTTGCTTACAGCCAACCCTAATGACCTCATCTTAATTTGATGAACTCTCTAATTTCCAAAGAAAGTCACATTCTGAGACACTGAGGGTTAAGATTTCAACATACTATTCTAGAGGACACAGTAAACCTATAAGAACCCATACTCAAAACTGGCAGGCTAAAGGCATACAACCATAGTATATTCTACAATCATCCTCTGTTGCATGTTCCTCCTGGACAAAATCATGGAAGAATTTTGATGGGCCAAATTGAGGATTTGCTGAAGTTTACTTATGATGCCTTTTCTTCCATGACTTTCTTTCCTCATTTTGTGGGTTCCTCTACCATTGGTTCACTGTTACCTGGCTGATTACCATGCAATCCTTCCCAGAACACTTGCACATTCCTTCAAGATCCAAGGAAGTCTGAAATTGTATTTCAGACACAGTAGTGGAGGAAGGGTGTGTGTGTGTGTGTGTGTGTGTGTGTGTGTGTGTGTGTGTGTGTGTCGGAGAGAGAGAAACAGAGACAGAGAAGAGAGACAGAGAGAGGTGAAATCAGGAACACCAGGACAGCAACAAGGCAGTCCAGCTGTGTTCCCTGCCTCCTGCTTCCTGAGGACATCATGTCATCAAGGGAAATCCCAAGTGACAGTGTGTGAGTGGATGCAGAGGAACAGATTGTGTGGTAAAGCTACGTGTGGTGCATGGAGTTGCAAGGACTGCCATGTGAGATATATTCAAAGTGCACAGCTTCACACCAGGTGGGTTGAGGGAAACACCCAGTCAGCTTGGGGTCTTGCTGTAAGCAAGAGCACTTGCCTGCAGTCTGGACATGGACTCTGGTCCTGCTCCTCTACTGACATGCTGTGTGAAGCTGAACCGGTCTATTCCTTTCTCTGTAGACTCAGTTTCCCCATCAGTACAGCAGAAGTTAGGGTGAGGTGGGAATAGGATTAGAAGGCTCATTCCCAGTTCCCTCTCATCATGCATCCTGTGAGTGCCTCCAACGACCCCTCCTTGCCAAGAAAAACCATCAGCACAACTGCAAACAAGGAGAGGGCACTGAGCGCCAGCCAAGCCTTCATCTGCCTGCTCACTCTAAACAGAAATCACTTACCCTAAACGGCAATCATCCTCGATGGCCTCCTTTCCAAATGCTGTGTATGACAATGAGTGATTTGTAACAACATCCAATCAGGCGCACCTAACCTTCCTGTAATTGCCTGTCCTTTTCAGCGTTCTTAAAAGCTTTCCAGTGGAAAAGAACAGAGGCTCCTTGTCAGAAGGAGGCTATTATACAGACACCCCCCATTCTTTTCCTCTCATCCAGCCCATGTCTGCACCCCCAGTCCCTACACCGGGCATCTGCCTGACGTTGCCATGTAGGCAGCACCCACCAGCTGGCGTAAGTCACCCAGCTGTTCCCCATCCCCACCAGCTCCCTTCTTGATGCCCAGAACCCTGGGGCCAGGACAGCTCATGCATCAGAGACCCAACAGATTCCTTTGTTTCCTTCCAAGCTGGAGGAGGTGACCCCAGCAGCATTTTCAGTTCACATTGAACATCATTATGAAAACAGCAGGACTGAACACCAAAAAGGTCCTGGGACATGCTTTGAGGTCAGAAGGGCCAAGGCAGATTCCCATCCCCACACATATGTGCAGGCCGGGATCCTGAACAAGTCACTCACCCATGTTTCATGTCCTGAGCAAAAGGACAGCACTCTGTTCTCTGTTGGTCTGGAGTGGCAGAAGTCTCGGGGGGGATTTCTTAGTCGCACAACCAACTTCCCATCCCAGTATGGCAGACGAGGATAAAGGAAGGAAAGTGTATGGCCCAAGGCCTAGATTCCGAAGCCCACCAAACCATAGTCATAAGAGGGAGCAAGAATGAGCCATGGCCTGGATGTCCTGAAGGCCAAAAAGAGGGATTGAAATTCTCCAGGAGAGAAAGTCATTGGGAGACCATGCACAACACCCAGCAGTTACGACATGTTTGTTCTGAAAATACTAGATGGATTTCTCACTGTCTCACACATACCATGCTCACCCTGAATCCCTTGATTTTCCTCTGAATTTACACACTCATTCAACAGATATTTGTTGAGTGCCTCCTGCTTGGGAAGGGCTGGGCTAGGTACTATGAGACATGTAGAGATGCCCCTGACAGGTGTCCCACCCAGTTCCCACTCTAATATGGTGTGGCAGGAAGGGAAGCCTTATCAGGTAGCTAGTGACTGCTCGAGAATCGTAAATGTTTTTAAGAGGTACAGGGCCAGAAGCAACCATAGGAAGGAAGGATGGGTGTCAGCTAGCCTGGGTGAGTGGAGTATAGAAGTCAGGGAAGGCTGAGTGGAAACGGGGAATGAGGGTGAATTAGGCATTATAGGCACAGCCAGAGCAAAGGGCCTGACCAAAAAACATGGGTGGCTGTGGTGGAGTATAAATGGAGAAGGAATAGCAAAAGGTTAAATTTGCCTGAAGGATAGGATTAGGGGCAATCTAGAGGGTGTGGGAGGCAAAGCACAACAGGGTCAGGGTAAGTGAGGATACAAATGCCCACGGAGGAGTCTGAATCATGACACTGTAGAGCATCAGAAACAAAGATTCCAGAAAAATCCACCTAGTGTGGCTTCACACATGTGGCTAAGTTTGCTCCTCACCATCAAAACCAGACCAACATGTTAGGAGGCTGTACTATATTTTCCCCTCTTTGATTTATAGTCTCCTACAAGGAGAGAGATCGTATATGTCTCGAGGAGACTTGTCTTACACAGCTTTGGACCCCACATTGTGCCAGCTCAGAGCTGGGCATGGCATCTACTCTCATGCCTGCTGATCATCCAAGAGACCGGGAAACTGGGCCAGCAGTTAAGGCCAGCAAAAACTCTTCTCTGCCCCTGCTCCTGTGGTTCTGGGATGGTAGAAAGGGAATTTTCACCCAGTTTCCATTTGAACAGGGCTCCTACCACCTCGTCCCATCTTTCTTTTCTTATAGCCCACCAGGATGGCTTCATTCCAGACAACACTGAGCATGCCCATGCACACGCATACAGACACACACATGCACACACACGCATGCACATGCAACACACACATATACATACAGAAGCAATATTCCCACACATGAACACAGAAGGAGGGAGCACTTCTCATGCCCTTATAACTCACCCAAGCATTAATTTTCTACCAGTACCATGTCCTCAAAATACAGGGGAAACTGAGATCACGAGAACTCCCCCCGGTCCTGACACGTGCGCGCACACACAGATACACATGCACATGCAACACACATACACACACGTGATAAAATATGGAAAAACGGCTAGAGGACAAAGAGAGGATAAACAGCCAAAAATAGAAATATAAGACATATAAGGACAGATAGACCAACCAACAGAGAGTAGTACATACACAGACTAATGAGAGAGAGAGGAGAGAGACAGAGATGGCAACTGAAGGAGTAAATGCTGCTTCTCCACCAGGGCCAACGAGTTTCCACAGACCTTTATTCAGACTTGAGCTACCATTCAGGTGATGTGAGGTGTTCTGCTGTGTTCTCTGAGAATGGCCAAAGGGACAGGAATCTCTCCTCTGAATCGTAGTGAAACAGTTACTATTTTTACCACCAAACAAGACTCCTCACACGAGTACTTCCCAGTCCCCCATGCCCCATGTCACACCCTGCTCCACCTGCACTGGAGGGCAGTTAGCCCTGGGCCTCCTACCTGGAGAGAGAGAGAGAGATGGTCCTTACCACATCCCTCTTCCCACCCTTGCCTGATTCCTGTGCATCTTGCCTCTCCACACCTTCAGCCTGTGGGCTGGCTCAGGAACTGCTTTCTCAGCAACTCAGTCCCAAATATCCTATCTACCAGCACCCCAATCCTATTCTCCCATGAAGGTCCACCCTTTCCAAGAATCTTTCCCTGATCTCCTGCTGGCCCACCTGGCCCAGCCTGCTCCACTGTCCCCAACCCTGGGCACTGCACATGGGGCACTGGGCACATTGTCGAGCTTGCACCGGCAAGGTACTTGCCTCCCCTCCCTGGTCAGACCCAGTGGGCAGGGCCCCACGTTCAGCTCCTGGGCCCCCTGCCCTCCCCCTCACACCCCCGCTCTCATGCAGTGCTTTGTTTTGAGTTTGAGAAGCATCTAGGAAGTAACTGACTGATGAAAAGTACTGGTGTTTCCTGGAAAGGCTGCCTTTTATCCACAGCCCTTTGGACTTAGGAGGGAACTGCTTCCTTCATCACCTTCTCTCATGTTAAAAGTTTGCAATTTCCACCCAGTTCCCTTCTGAGCAGTCCTCCATCTACTGCCTGCCCCATGCACATGAGCACCATCTCCATCAATCAAAGTCCGTAGTCCAAACTCCTCTTGGGTGTCAGGTCCCAAATCTTTGGAAGAAAATAGTTCCATAAAGAGGGTCACAGAGGAGGCTGCAGCAGGCCCGGTGTCAACTAAATGGCAAGGCTGTTAAAGTCCTTTGATATTTTCCTACCACCATCCCTTCCATCCATTTTCTATCTTTAAGTACCTGCTATGGGTGGCCTGCACTCCCATTCTACTAGAACCTTCATTCTGTCGCAGAAGGAAATGAGCTGATAAACTCCTGTCCATGCCTACACCTTCCCGCCTACTCCCAAATCCTGCCAAGACTTTGAGTTCCTAAAGGTCACTGTTTTGGGTTTTTTTTTTTTTTTTTTTTTTTTTTATCCCTAAAACAATGCAGGTTTGTTGCAATAAGTAGACACTCCAGGAAAGTGGAAAGAAGAAAGAAATTAAGGAAGGGAGGGAGGGAGGGGGGGGAGGGAAGGAAGAAGGGAAGGAAGGAAGGAAGGAAGGAAGGAAGGAAGGAAGGAAGGAAGGAAGG